>NC_073694.1:87647654-87819580 GCF_029784165.1 Wyeomyia smithii
AATCTATACGCAATACAAAGCAAACGAAGTTAATTTATTATAATGGCCGAACGCGACTTAATGATCTCACCAGATCTCGCAGCCCCAGAACTTTATGAAGAAGAGCCACAACCAGCTCCTCAACCAGCCCCACAACCGGCAATCACAATTGAGGGTTTACTTCAGCACATAAGAAGTTTAACCCAGAACCAAAATGAGTTGATTGAACAACTCAGAAATTTAAAAGAGAAGGCGGATGATCCTTTTATGCAATTCAGGACTCCAGACCCAATCAAAAATCTAACAACATTTAGTGGAAATAAAAAAGAGACCCATGCATGGCTGGAAGACGCGGAAAATACTCTCGAACTTTTTAGAAGATACCGAGATGAACCAGTGTATAGCCAATTAGTCAGGGCATTGAAAAACAAAATTACGGGCGAAGCCAAAGAGATTTTGATCGCTGCTGGCAACCCGAACAGCTGGCTAGAAATTAAAGAGGTGATTTTGAATTCCTACGGGGATAGACGTGACCTTACGTCACACATCCAATCATTATTCTACATAACACAAGGGAAAAAGACAATTCCTGAGTATTATAATAAAATCAAAACCATCGACACCGCTATCAAATCGACAGCAGCGACGATGGAAGATTATCAGAATGCAACTAAGGCAATAAACAATTTAGTAAGCTTGATGACGCTTACTAGATTCATAGATGGCCTCACAGACGAATTGTCTATGCATGTGAGGAGCTATCGACCAAAAACATTGGAAGAAGCCTACGCTATAACAACACAATACGCGAATGCCGCGTACAGGCAAAAATTTAACAAACATTCCAGTTCAACCTCTAACAATTCATTCAATTCAAAACCGTTTTCAAATTCCAACAACGGTAATCAGACGAATACAAAACCCAACTACACGAACAACAACAACAACAGCAACAACAAGCACGGTAACACGTTCAACGCGAAACCGAACGGATCAGGGAAATTTAAAACCCCTAGAGGTCCACCGGTGGACGACGACGTTTCAATGAAAACCGCAAAGTCCCGTACGGAGGTGAACAACCACGAAACCAAACCAAAACAAGAAAGCGAATTCAGCAAAAACCACGAGGATGAGTACGACACCTCTAATCAGCTGGAGGAATCAGCTCTGAACTCGGAAGACGATGATTACTTCGTCGGCGAGGAGTTAAATTTTCACGTGGTAGAAGAGCCACGTCGAAAAATATAAAAAGCGATAACAATTTTGTACCTTATATAATAATTCAAACCTCGAAAGGTGAGATGAAATTTTTGATCGACACGGGAGCGAACAAAAATTATATTTCACCCGAGCACGTAAACATTGAAAATTGCAGAACTGAGAATGGAATCAGGGTAACGAATATAAGTGGAACACATAAAATAAACAAATCAGCTTCTTTTGATCCATTTCAGATCAAGAAGAAATTGAAATTTTATATTTTCAAATTCCACAAGTTTTTCGATGGATTAATAGGTTACGAGTCATTAAGAGACTTAAATGCTCAAATCGACATTCGTAATAATTCCTTGAAAATCGGACGAAAAACAATAAAAATGCAAAAAAAAATCCCTGAAGAGCAAGCAATTAACATAAATGAACAAGAATTTCAGTACATCGCACTGAAAACCAAAAAGAACGGTGATTTCATAATAGCGAATACAATTCATTCACTATTTTACCTGGTATCTACAGAAGCAGCAATAATAAAGCTTTTGTAGCGATTCAAAATTTCTCAAAATCTTCACAAGAAATAAATTCGAGTGAAATCGAAATGGATGAGGATCCGTTCGATTTAATCGAATTGCCAAAGCAAATAAACAGGACGAACTATACCTTTCGTGACGACCACATGAATAGGGAAGAAAAACAAGCCCTCGAAACGGTGATCGATCAATACAGAGATGTTTTATACGTAGAGTCCGACAAACTGTCATTCACACACAAAATAAGACATAAAATTCGAACGGTAGATAGTATCCCAGTCCATACGAAATCATATAAATATCCCTACGTTTATGAAAGCGAAGTACAAAAGCAAGTTAAAAAGATGCTAAACGATGGAATTATAAGAGAATCAATCTCACCATACACCTCACCCGTATGGATAGTCCCGAAAAAGGCAGATGCATCTGGTCACAAGAAATTTCGTTTAGTGATCGACTACAGAAAGCTAAATGAAAAAACTATCAACGACAAGTACCCCATGCCCGAGATTACCGACATCTTGGATAAACTGGGAAGGGCTACATATTTCTCAACTATTGATTTAGTTTCTGGCTTCCACCAGATCCAGCTGGCAGAAGAAGACACAGAGAAAACAGCATTTTCTGTGAACGGAGGAAAGTACGAGTTTACTCGCATGCCATTTGGGTTGAAAAACGCCCCGGCAACTTTTCAAAGGGTAATGGACTGTATACTAAGGGATTTAATTGGAGTATGTTGTTTCGTCTATATGGACGATATAATCATATTTTCCAGTTCACTTCAGGAACACAAGAAAAATTTAGCACAAGTTCTAAAAAGACTTAAAGAAGCTAGACTAAAAATTCAGCTAGACAAGTGCGAATTTTTTAAAAAAGAAACGCAGTTTCTAGGTCATACTGTCTCTGAAGATGGAGTAAGACCAAACAGTGACAAAATAGAAATCATAAGAAAATGGCCAATCCCTAAAACAGAAAAAGAAGTTCGTCAATTCTTAGGAACGCTAGGCTATTATAGGAGATTTATAAAAGACTTCGCTAAAATAGTGAAACCGTTGACAGCACTTCTTAGGAAAGACGCGGAGTTTGAGATAACACCCGAAATAAACGCATGCTTCGAAAAGTGTAAACAAATTCTAACGCTAGATCCTGTGTTAATTTACCCCGATTTCAGCAAGGAATTTATTCTTACTACCGATGCAAGCGATTATGCAATAGGGGCAGTACTGTCGCAAGGGCCCGCAGGCAATGACAGACCCATAGCATACGCATCGCGAACTTTAAGTAAAACAGAGGAACGATACTCAACAACGGAAAAGGAATTTTTGGCAATCGTTTGGGCGGTCAAACATTTCAGACCGTATCTATACGGACGGAAATTCAAAATGTTTACAGATCACCAACCACTTACCTTCTCTATGACTAATGCAAATCACCGAATCATAAGAGGTAAACTGGCTTTAGAAGAATTTGACTACGAATTAATCTATAAACCAGGGAAACAAAACGTCGTTGCAGACGCGTTGTCTCGGATAAACCTAAAAAAACATAATCAATTAAACGCACATTCACAATCATCGATGTCTTTAAACGTGGAACCCTCCGAACGAGAAGAGGAACTTTCAGATGATGAAAGTGACGACATGACAGTACACTCAGCGGATACAAGCGATAATTACTTTATTCCGTGCACTGAGAGACCAATCAACACATTCAGGACCCAAATTATTTTTAAAATCGGAAAAATAGAGATTACGGCATATGAACAGATCTTTCCCAAATTTCACAGGCACATAATAGTCAAACAAAGTTATACGGAAGAAGAAATAGTAGAAATATTAAAGCGGACTCTTAACCCCAGAGGTTCAAGTTGCCTCAAAATTCCAATCTCTTTAGTTCAATTAGTTCAAGAAACTTACCGGAAACATTTTTCAACTAATAGCCCCTACAAAGTTTTTATTTCAGAAACCCTTCTAGAGGACATACGCCTAGATGAACAACAGGATGAAATTGTGAGGGAAACTCATAATCGTGGCCACAGAGGAATCAAAGAAAATAAGAACCAGATAATGCAAAAATATTTCTTCCCACAACTTGATCGAAAGATTAAAATTTTGATAGATTCCTGTGATATCTGCAAAAAAGCCAAATATGACAGGAAGCCACCGAATTTGATAAGAAAAAGCATTTTCGGCAATAACCCTTTCGATCGAGTCCACATTGACATATTCTTTTTAAAAGGTCAAAAGTGGCTCACCATAGTCGATTCGTTTTCCAAATTTGCAAATGCCATACCTTTGGAAACTAGAACAATAGTGGACGTAAAAAATGCTATTACAGAGCACATTAGACAATTTGGCAGACCGAAGACTATTGTGAGTGACCAGGAACCTTCTTTCAGGTCTATTGATTTCATCGGATTCCTTAACGACCTAGGAGTCGAGTTACATTTCGCGAGTAGTTCAAATTCAAACGGTATTGTAGAACGGTTTCATTCTACCCTAATCGAAATTTATCGAACAAACAAAATTAAATTCAACGATTTGTCTACAAGAGATCAAATTAATATCGCCGTCGATATTTATAACAACAGTTTTCATACCGCTAAAAAAAATTTACCGCGTAATTTGGTATTCAATCATTCGGGCTCGACAAACATGGAAGAAATTTCGGAAAAATTTAAAAGCTTGCAATCAGCGGCTAAAATCGAACTGGATAAAAGGAAAGCTAAATATGAACAACAAAATAAAGATAACGAACAACCTGAACAATACAACCCAGGCGATGCTAAATACATTAAAATTTCCCAACGAATAACTAAAGACGTAAACCCTTACAAAATAACTACCATAAAAGAGAATAACGATCTTACATTTAAAGACATCAATGACGTAAAAATACACAAAAACAGAATAAAAAAAAATAATCGTTTAAATCAATAACTTAACTCTCGTTACAGATTAACTTACATCATCCTAATACACGGCACAAAATTTAAAGAAATATCATATAATAATGGCATAATTGCCATAAAACTAAAACAAGTTAGGATAAGAATAGGGTTTGAGAGAGTTATACACAAAATCAATATTAAATCCATTGCAAACAACATTGACTACATAGAAAAAACGACAGAAAACCTGAAAATAATAGATCATCTCAGAAGGACCCTTGATTACAAAATCCAATACGCAAGAGGAAAATTGTTGAGTTTATATCCCCGCAGAAATAGAAGAGCATTAGTTAACGCTTTAGGATCAGTAATTAAACTTATTGCAGGCAATCCAGATAACGATGATATGGAAATTATAAATCATAATTTAGAAACGTTAGAAAAGCAGGGAAACTCACTCTCTCAATCTTCATCAAGGCAAATAATTATAAACGAAAGAATTCAGAATAAACTGAATAATATTACAGATATTCTCAAGAAAATAAACAAACAAATTGTAGACCAAAATAATAACTCACTTACGACCAATACGGACTTGGAATACATTAATCTTATTATGAACCTTGACATGTTAATTCAAATTCTCACTAGCGTAGAAGAACAAATCGAATTTGCAAAGCTAAACATTTTGAATAGAAACTTATTTTCATTAGATGATAAATTGTACATTTATAACAGACTTAAAGCACAAAAATTGAATCTGGATTACTTAGATCAAATATTCCAATACAGCTCAGGAAGCGTAATTGTAAAAGGCGACGAAATCCTAATTTTGGCGAAAATACCCATCCTAGAAGACAACGAGTTCGACCTGATCAACATCCAGACGCTCAACTTAAACAACACACGAATCAGTACAGACATCAAGCTGGTGGCAAAGCACAGAGACATTATCTATAAACAAGAGCACATTTGTGACATCTGCGAAGCAACAACTCTTATCGAAGACGACTGTATCAACAACCTTTTGAATCATTTGACACCAAAATGTGTCCTAAAACCCGTCAGGCAACATATCAGAATACAAGAAATCAAAAAAGGAATCATACTATTGGATACGAATCAACAAGTATTGATTTCCGACTCATGTAATAACTCGAGATTAGTCAACACCCCGACTATTGTCGAAACAGACAATTGTACGATTAAGGTGATGCATCTCACATTTAATGGTCAAAAGCATCTAACAGACCACGAAGAATACCTCATACCAATCTATGGAAGGAAATTCATTCAACTCAACTACTCGGAAGAGTGGAATGAGATCACCCACATCAAACTGGAACACTTAAACAGTCTTCAAGAGATAAAGTTGGACCTGCATCGCTCGAAGAGGACAACAACCATCGGAGGAGGAATTCTCCTCACACTAACCTTTTTCTGCTCTTTTGCAATTTATATCATCAACAGAAGAACCAAATCTAAGGAAGATACCATCCTGAAAATCCATAAGCATGCTGAAACCACCACGGAACCTAAAGGAACCATTGGAAAAGGAGAACCCGCAACCTTACCGAGGCTCGTCCTTTTCGAAAAATCGTCCGAGGACGGACGACAATCTAAGGGGGGAGACGTTACACCACGACCGACCGGCCTAGGCGCACCCGGAGCCGAGACGTCAGCAAAAACCCAGCTGAGGCCCGTAGCAACAAGCGGAGGAACCAAACCAGCAACGAAACCATAAATTGACAATCGATGACGACTGCAGGATTCGATCGAACCACGCGGACAAAGGCTGCATCAGAATTGAACCACCGGAGGAACGACGAGTCAGCGGATTTAGTTTATTTAAGCTTTCTAGATTTAATTTTCAATTCAGTCTTGTGTGTAATTCAGTAGTGATCGGACATTAAAGTGTTAATCGTAGTAATAAAGTTTTTTTAGTTCCCGCGATAAATCACGGCATAATTTATATATATATATATATATATATATATATATATATATATATATATATATATATATATATATATGTATATATATGTATATATATATATATATATATATATATATATATATATATATATATATATATATATATATATATATATATATATATATATATATATATATATATATATATATATATATTTATATATATATATATATATATATATATATATATATATATATATATATATATATATATATATATATATATATATATATATATATATATATATATATATATATATATATATATATATATATATATATATATATATATATATATATATATATATAAGTTAACGTATGATGGTCTTCGAACGTGTTTTTAAAAAGAAAATTAAACCACACTGTTTGATTGTACGAATAAGACTGTCTTTTGTATTCAATAATTGGCCCTATGCTTAGTCCCTAACGTGGCGTCCGATTAATAAACTGCTTATGTCTGGATGATTGCTGGGGCACCCGAAATGCTGATTCGATGATATGCTGTTGGTTCGATCGATCGATGTTGTTCTTGCTGATGGTGCAGCCGTTAATCGGTGCACCATAGGTGATGATGTGGTGTTCTACTTGGTGGATTTTGTCGATGTCGATGTCACCGTGGCTGGTTGACCGGATAGCACTTCTGATGAGCTGGCTTAAGCAAAAGTGGAAGTCGTTGTTCGATGACGATGACTAGATATATCTTGTCAGGAGTGTGCGGGAATGTGGGTGATAACTACTCTCCCCCTAATGGAGATTCGTCTCGAATCTCGAGCTGTCCTCTTCGGGTTTGAGTTGTATGGTGTTAGCGATCTTATCGAGGTGTTCTATGATCTGTCCGATGATTTCTTCGGTGTATTCGACGGGGATGTTAGAATTGGAAATGTGGTCGTTGGTTGTTGTAAAGAGGAACTTCTGCGTGTTTTGTTGGGGTTGCAGGTGCTGGGTCTTCTGGAGATTTATGATAGATCTGGGTATTATCTGTGGAGAGGGAAGATTGCTTGCTTTTTGTATTAGCACATGAGTTTACCTCCGCAGATGTCTCTCGTTGTGTGATGCACCATCCAAGCTGTTTCTTCATGGTCCGAATTGCTATTCCTAGGGTCATGGCTACGAATAGAATCAGGAATCCAGTCGTGGTGTGTTGTAGTGTTGTATGGTCTCTTCGTAACTTTGTGATATGATCCAGATTTGCGATTCTTAACAGGTTTACTTGTTGGAGATCGGGTTTGTTGAGAACTACCATTGGTTGAAAATTCACTCCGATTGTTGAAATTGTTTTGATGTTGTGATAATCAGTTGTCTTTCTGTCGTCGTATTTGATTCCGTTGATTGAAACTGAGCAATTTGGGTAACTGATTAATAAGGTTCCATTTCGTTGCGATGTTCTTCATAGGGGCAGGATGCGTTGATTCCTCGCAATGCGTTGTCTATACAACCGTCGCCTGTTATGTTTACAATCTCCTGTCTTTTACAAATTCTATAATTTTCGACAATTGTACAATCATTTTCTACAGCAAATGTTTGCGTTTTACTCAAAACTGCTAAGTTATAAAATGTTGATATAGTTCTAATAAAGAATGGTAGGGTTTCAAATTTGATGTATTGGAAGTGTTCTGATAAGAAGATAGGGGTTTTGATAATGAATATTATTATTTCGAATTTTCATGATGTGTTCCTATGCTGAGGGATTCATAAATTTAGTCGATGTTATTAATCGGGATATTTTGTTTTTCTAACTTCTCTAAAATGAACTCCGTTTCGTTATCATTTAGTATAGCTCTGGATAGAATTCCTATTCTTGATAATTGTATAATTTCAAAAATGTCCCTAAGTTGGTTATTTAGTAAATCTAGATTAAGAAAAATATCATGAACTATTCCCTTGAGGTGGTTTTCATACATCGCGTTGGCGTTATTGACAATATTTGAGATTCTTCTTAAGACTTCAATTTGGTTCTCGTTAACATGTTGGATTAGGTCGTTGATTTTTGTTTCGAATTGTTGGTTGATTCTAATTTGTCGGTTGTTATTGTCAGTAAGTGAGTTGGTCTTGATTTAAGAATTCTTTTTTATTTCTTCATCTATAATTTATTTGACACGGCACAAATACAATTTAATGTTTAACGGCGCCAATTATATCTGGTAGCTTACTTTCTAAAGTATCTTAATAACTAAAAGCAAATTTTTTATCCTCGCTGCCGACTTCGAGCTGAAACTAAATCTAACTTAAAGCTAGAATGTTTTGCATTAAAAGCACTGATTTGTTGTTTGATGGTTTTCCATCGCCATAGGTAAGCAGCATATGCAATATGTTCCGCTGCTGGGCCAAGATATTACGGACTGGCATATTGGGTTGTCTCCCTCGGGACCTGAGAGTATCGTGCGGGTCTAGTTGCTGTTTCCGGATCCGGGGTCTTAACGTGCTCTTGTCGTTTGGTTGGATGTAGGCGGAAGGGAATAGGATTAAACTGGGGCGTGGATGGATTTCAGGAAAACGTATATAAGGGACATGTAGGATAGGTCACGGCTCGCCAAGACATCACGAACAGGAACAGCCGACTGCCTACCTTCGGCCTGCAGGGAAGCTATTAATTTAGACCTGGCGTCACGGTGTACAGGGCATGACCAAACAACGTGCTCTATGTCGTGATAACCTTCACCACAGGCACAGATACCACTTTCCCCGAACCTTGGGGATAATGGAATGTAACCACCTTCCCAGTTCCCCTCTGGTCCAAGAATTTTGCCAACTGATGATCGTATTCTGACGTACAAATGCAAAAAATTCATTAAAAGCAATTGGTCTTTCATAAATATCACCGTTTGTTGCGCCCACCTTAGCCAAAGAGTCCGCTTTCTCATTACCCAGTATCGAGCAGTGAGAAGGGACCCACGCTAAGGTAATCTGAAACGATTTTTCGGATAAAGCACTCAGACGTTCCCGTTTTTTCCCCAGGAAATTCGGAGAGTGCTTAAAATCTTTCATCGATCGGAGAGCCTCAATGGAACTGAGACTGTCCGTAAAGATGAAATAATGGTCCGTGGGCATTTTTTCGATAATCCCTAGGGTGTACTTAATTGCAGCCAATTCTGCGACGTAAACAGAAGCAGGATTATCGAGCTTATGGGAGACGGTTAAATTGTCGGATTTCAATCACGGGACGGTTCAAGACCTCACATTTGATAAGAATACGAGAAGACAGGCTCCAGAAGCGGTTTTTCAATGGTAGTACTCCAGCTAAGACCTCCAAACTCATCGTATGGGTCGACTGCATGCAACCTAAGGCGATACGCAAACAACGATATTGTATTCGCTCCAGTTTGATCAGATGTGTGTTTGCTGCGGAGCGGAAGCAGAAACACCCGTATTATATAACATACAATATCGTTGTTTGGTAAAGCCTTATAAGGTCTCCTGGATGGGCTCCCCACCATTGTCCGGTTATTGTACGAAGAAAATTCACTCTTTGTTGACATTTTTTCATCAGATACCTCACGTGACAACCCCAGGTGCCTTCAGTGTCGAACCAGATACCAAGATATTTGTGTACCAAAACCTGAGAAATCGTTTTACCCATTAATTGTGTTTGAAGCTGAGCAGTGCTTCCTAGAAAAAAATCACAGGAGGGTTGTGTGCGAAGCCACGACCGCAAGGTTGAAGTAGAATACTTTTACAAGGAAGATAACCCGGCTGTTTGCGTGTCAGTCATTTTGAAATCGGATTGGTTTCGTATATACCGCTTGTTAAGCACAGTATCAACAAATCGTAATAAACATCACACTGCTGTGTATTTGCAGCAGCATAAAACCTCAGTTGCGGTTTATTAATAACCATTCATTATGCTCTTCAAAAAACATTTAGTAGCCTTGAAAAAGGTCGATTGCTGCAATTGCAATTTTCATTCAATTATTGCATAAATGCTTCATGGTCGAGTATACCCGCTGCAACTGCTACGCTAATCGTAGTCTTGCCACAGTTGTGGCCGCTATACGCTGCCATTGGTATCCGCTGTCCCTGCATCAACTAGTGCGCCATCCATTGCTCCGCCGCGATCCGCTATCGCTGGTATCCACTGCACTGCTACTGCTAAGGGATGACTGCTGTTGTCGCTGTCTAGAACTATTATAAGCGGCTTCGGCTGAAACAGGCTCTTATATAGGCCAAACAGCATATTTTCAATTGCAAGGTATATGATTCTGTCGACCGTGCTTGGGAAGCAATCATGTAACGACCAATCAGAGGTCGAATTTTGCGTTTTGAGAAGGCTTGACTATTTTCAATAGTACAATAGTTTGAATAATAAAATTACAATCATCTTCATTTGGGATGAATCTTAGAAGATTTTCCAATCTACTGCTGCAAGAACGAAGGAAATGCATCGAAAACTAACCGGTTTATTAGCATTTGAAATTGGATATATTTTTAACTCTTTTCGGTTTTAGATTTTCATTTTACATCCCTATGTAGCCGAACTTCCTGAGAGAAGTATTCTACTTCAAAACTACTATCTCAGTCTTCTCCGGAGAGAATTCGATACCTAGCTGTAAAGCCCAAGCAGACAAATTGTCCAAGGTATCTTGCAATGGTCCTTGCAAATCGGCAGCTTTGGCTCCTGTAACAGAGATTACACTGTCGTCTGCAAGTTGTCTTATCGTGCATGAATTTGCCAGACATTCGTCGATGTCATTTACATAAAAGTTGTAAAGAAGGGGGCTTAAACATGAGCCCTGCGTAAAATGCATGTGCTTTTCGGACAAAAATTGTGCAAAAAATTGTTTAAAATTGGAGAAAATCCTTGTCGGTGAAGTTTGCCCGAAAGAATGTCAATAGAAACGGAATCAAAAGCCCCCTTAATGTCCAAGAACGCAGACGCCATTTGTTCTTTGCGAGCATACGCCAGCTGAATATCTGTTGAAAGCAGCGCAAGACAATCATTCGTCCCTTTGGCACGGCGGAAGCCAAATTGAGTATCCGATAGTAGGCCATTTGATTCGACCCAATGGTCTAAACGACGGAGTATCATTTTTTCCATCAATTTCCGGATACAGGATAGCATTGCAATCGGCCTATAAGAGTTGTGATCAGAAGCTGGTTCCCCTGGTTTTTGGATGGCGATCACCTTCACTTGCCTCCAATCCTGCGGTACAATGTTTTGCTCCAGGAACTTATTGAACAAGTTCAACAAGCGCCTCTTGGCATTGCCGGGTAGATTCTTCAACAAGTTGAATTTGATTCTATCTAACCCAGGCGCGTTATTGTTACAGGACAGGAGGGCAACTGAAAATTCTGCC
Organism: Wyeomyia smithii; assembly: GCF_029784165.1. Classification (NCBI taxonomy): domain Eukaryota; kingdom Metazoa; phylum Arthropoda; class Insecta; order Diptera; family Culicidae; genus Wyeomyia; species Wyeomyia smithii. The sequence continues at coordinate 87,659,555 of NC_073694.1, forward strand.
ATCGTAAAAGGTGATTCTATCGCGTCGTGGCCCGGAGACGCATCACGAACAATATTTTGCTCAGGAACAGAGTCCGGACATACTTTCCTGGCAAAATCAAATATCCACCAACTTGAAGACTCCTCGCTTTCGTTGACCGTTACGCGATTCCGCATTCTTCGGGCTGTGTTCCAAAGAGTGCTCATCGATATCTCCCTCGACGTGTCGTTCACGAACCGACGCCAATATCCGCGTTTCTTTGCTTTAGCCAAGCTTTTAAGCTTGGTATCAAGCTCCGAATACCGTAAATAGTCGCCAGGTATACCTCCCTTCTGGTAGGCCAAAAACGCGTCGGATCTTTGCGTGTAGACATCGGAGCACTCTTGGTCCCACCACGGAGTGGGAGGCCGTTCTTTAGTCGTTACGCCGGGATATTTCTTCGTTTGGGCTTGCAACGCGGCGTCGAGAATCAAGCCCGCGAGGAGGTTGTATTCTTCAAGTGGTGGATGATGTTGAATCGAATCGACCGCTTTTGAAATCATTTCCTCGTATAACTTCCAATCGACATTCCGTGTGAGGTCATACGGAATGTCAACTGGTCGCATGCGAGTTGACCCGTTATTAATTGAAATAAGAATAGGCAAATGGTCGCTACCGTGAGGATCGAGGATTACCTTCCATGTGCAATCAAACCGTAGCGACGTCGAACATAAGGATTGATCCAAAGCGCTTGGGCGCGCTGGAGGTTTCGGGATACGTGTCATTTCGCCGTTGTTTAAAATAGTCATGTCGAAGTCATCGCAAAGGTTATAGATTAAAGAGGAGCGGTTATTATTGCAAGGGGAACCCCAAGCCACGCCGTGAGAGTTGAAGTCTCCCAAAATCAAACGTGGCGAGGGAAGAAGTTCTATTAAATCAAAGAGTAGCCGTTGCCCAACCTGTGCTCTGGGAGGAATATATATTGTGACAATACAAAGCTCTTTACCTTGTATTGTCATTTGACATGCGACAACTTTGATGCCTGGAATCGGAGGGAGGTTAATACGATAGAAAGAATAGCACTTTTTAATCCCTAAAAGTACTCCTCCATATGGGGTGTCTCGATCAAGGTGAATAATATTAAAATCATGGAAGTTGAGATCAATATTTGAAGTAAGCCAAGTTTCACAAAGGGAAAATGCATCGCATTTGTTTTTATTTATCAAAACTTTAAACGAATCAATTTTTGGTAAAATACTTCTACAATTCCACTGTAAGACAGAGATAGAATCCTTCATATACGCAGTTGAATTAGGCATCGAAGGATACAATCGCTGCAAGGAGGGGCCATTGGGCAGTCAACTGCTTCAAAAATGATCTAACTGTTGGGAGAAATGCTGTAAGAAAAATTTTAATTGGATCGGGTACATTGAAAGTTTCAAAAATCCAGTCCACAATGTCAGAAAATTTCACTAATCCAGAGTTTGTTTCATCAACTGGATGTGCAAAAGGAACAACTGGGGTTTTAGATGTTCCTGGCAGTGCTGGGAACTCCTTCTGGGACTTTAAATTTGCAAGCCCAGGAGGAGTTTGCTTCGGTTTTTCCGCAGCACTATTTGGTTTGCTTGTAACTTTCATTTCACTTTGAGAAATCTTAGGACCTTTTCTGGGAAGTTTAGGAGAGGAAATATTTTTCCTCTTTCTAGACTCCCCAGGATTGGCGTAAGATGTTCCCGCTGGTGAATCGTCAGAATCGGTTTCATCAGAGGACAACAGATCATAAGGGTTTGATGTAATGGGAGAAGTGGTAACGGTCTTCTTCAGCATCTCAGCGTAAGAACGCTAGGAACGCTCCTTGAGAGACCTCTTTATTTTATCCCTGCGCTGCATGTACACCGCACATGTCGAGAGCTCATGCTGACTCTCCCCACAGTGAATGCATTTTTCAGCATTTTTACTGCAGGAATCATCCGCATGATTCTCCCCACACTTGCCACAACGTGCCTTATTGCAGCAGTAGGCGGCGGTGTGGCCTAACTGCTTACAATTCAGGCAGTTCATGACGCGAGGCACATATAATCGCACAGGGAGACGAACCCGGTGGATCGAGACGTGGCTTGGTAGCGCTGACGTAACTCGAAACGAGTCTGACGGGGTGTATACTGTTTTGCCACCGATGATCGATGCTGACCGCAATTGCTTGCAGTCGAGCACCTTTACATCGGGACAGGTTTTGTTCTTAAAGCACCCTTTGGCACTTTTCAGTATACACTCGACGGACAGACTCGAATCGGTTATGATGACACCGTCGATCTCCACGTCTCGTGCGGGTATGTAAACGCGATACTCGCGTGTGAAGAGCTCAGAGCAAGCTATATCGTTGGCCTCTTTCAGGTTACTGACCACGACACGGAGCTTGTTAGGCCGGACCTTGGAAATTTCGGTCACGTCCTTGTACTCCTTCGTCAGGTCTTTAGAAATCTGCAAGAGGTTCAACTGTTTCGATTTCGGTCCCGCCTTTGGCCGAAAATAGACAGTATAGCTGCCCTGGGCTCCGTCTGGGTAAAGCCTGGGGCGAGGGGGGACTGAAGAATGAACAGGGGAGGGGGTAACAGAAGGGTCAGGGTCAGAGGGGTTCGGGGATGGTGGCGCGGGAGGCGAGGGATCTACATCCATCCCGCTAAGTCTAGCGCCGACAAGAGCACGTACCTTTTTACTTCTCCCTTCCAGTAAGGTTGGTTGTCCGATCGTTCGAAGTTGCAGCCGTTACAGCCAGCAGCACCAATACAGCAGCACCAAACAGCCACCAGCAGCGAGCCAGGTGTGAGATCACTCCACACAACGATAAAACTCACTGTCAACTGATGGCTTCTTCTTTTTCCTCTTTTGTGTCTCGTCCACTGCTGTAGCACAATTCAGCCAGCAGCCAAATCGGCTTACGCACCAGCTGGTAGTCACGATGCGAAACAGTTGCACAAAGGCGCGACCTTGAACCTGGATTTATTTCACTCGACCAGGCAAACAATGCCAACACTTGTTCACACGTCTTTTGTTTTATATTCTATCGGAGCGATCACCGATCACACGTCCGATACTGATGCGTGTTCGGCACAGAATGATTTTAGAATTCTTGATAGCCTGTCGAATCAATTGTAAGTCGTTATCATCTAAATTTCCTGTTATTGATTTAATAAATGTTCCTAAAGGGTTCAAAATTCCTCTCTTTTGTCTACGAATGGGTTTTAATTGGTTGTAGTTGTCGGAAATTTGTTTAGTCCTGATGTCCAACATTTTGCGATATGGTTCGATGAAATTGTGTCGTTCAAATTGGTGTATTGTGTATTTAAGTGTCGTAAAACTGCTTTCGAATTTTTCCAAGTCCACGATGTGGAGATGGAAATGTTGCGATGTGATAATTTTTCTTCTCTCTCGTTGAATGCTATTATTCCCTCGTGTCGCGAGAAGTCTGTGATCGTCACTTCAGCCATAGCGTCAAGGGCTAATCTGGAATAGAAAAACTTTTGAGTTTCTTTCTTAGATATGTTTTTTTTGGTTAAAAAAGGTAAACTATTATCTATTATTTCCGCTTTCTCCTTATCTTGGTCTTATGGATTTTCCTTTCTTGGTCGTCGATTAGTGTTTTGTCCCGATTTCTCCTCACTAGATGTTGCCGGTACTTATCTCTTACCTTACTTTTTACTCCTTGATTAGTTATGTAAACAGTTTCATTAGGTTGAAGAATCGGATCAGGTTCTTTATTTTTATTGTGAAATTCTAGGTCTTTTTTCTGTTTTCTTTTAAGGGTTTGTGTAGCTTCATCATAAATTTTATTTCTTTTTTGGATTATTTCCGCCATATCTGCAGGTCTTGTGTCACCTTCTTTTATTCCATAGAAAGTTTCCTTTGGTCGCATTTTTGTTGAAGTATGAATGGTATCATTGTATAAGCCAATACTTATACGAAAAATGTCTTTTTTGTTTAAACCTACATGTTTGTCTTTGATGCATCGAAATATTTCACTTATTGTGGAGTGGAAACGCTCAACGATTCCATTGACTTCACTTTCATTCGAGGGCGTGAAATATATTTCGATGCCTAACTCTTCTAGCATACTTCTAACTTCGATTGGTTTAATGGCCGGTTCATTGTCGCTAACTATGAGCTTCGGCACTCCATAAGTTGAAATTAACTTAGTCAATCCTGACCGTATGTCGGGTATCGATCTGGATTTGATTGGTATGAAAATTCCAAACTTGGATAATTTATCCACTGCCGAAAGAAAAATATTTGGATTACAAATGTAGATGACGATGTGCACTATGTCCAGGGGCTTCTGAGGAATTGGTGTTTTCGATAAATTAAGTTTGTATGGGTGTCTTTCATATTTAGCGATTTTGCAAGTTACGCACAAGGTTGCGTATCTTCTTATTTTAAATTTCATTTTTGGAAAGAAATATCTCTCACTAATTTGTGCAAGATTTTCTGCTATTCCTCTGTGAGCTCTGGTGTGTGTAGAATCAATAATTTCGTTTTGTTCTTCGTCTGTTCTAAGTTCAATCAGAAACTTTTGGGAAATGACAACTTTAAACGTCTTTACTCGGGAGAAATAATTTTTATAAACTATTTGGATGGTGTTTATGAGATTTTCTGGGCAATAGATGCAATTTACTCTTTTAGGGTCGGTAAATTCTTTGAAAATCCTTAAAATTGTTGGTACTCCAAAGTGTATTTTTGTAAATGTATGTCTGAGGATTTTGGGAAATATTTGTTCTCCAGTGCGTTCGCTTTAATTTTGATCGATTTTAATTATAATTTGGTTGGAAAAAGCGTTCACTGGCTTTTCGGTGCATGGAATAAATTCCGAATCGTCAGTGTCAGCAGAGTGTTGAGTAGCAGCGTCTGATGAAAAATCGTCTTGTTCTTCATTGTGATTTAATTCGTTCTGAATTCTTGAAAGGCCGTCAGCAACCACATTTTGCTTTCTGGCACGATATCTAATATCGTATGAGTAGTCTAACAAAGCTATCATCCATCTAGCGATTTTACTTGATGGATCTTTCAAATTTACAGCGCAAGTGAGTGGCTTGTGATCTGTATACAGGATGAATTTGTAGCCGAAAAGGTATGGTCGGAAGTGTTTGGTTGACCAGTAAATGGCTAGTAACTCCTTTTCAATGGTGGAGTATTTTTCTTCGGTTTGGCTGAGTGTTCTCGATGCAAAAGCCACAGGCTTATCTTTACCAATTGGGCCTTGGGACAGAACAGCTCCTATCGCATAATTAGATGCATCTGTTGTTAGTACGAAGGGTTTTTCAAAATCTGGGTGTACAAGGATAGCACTGCTAGAGAGAATTTGCTTGCATTTATTAAATGCGTTGAGAAACTCTGGGGTGTGTTCTACTTTTTCACTTTTTCGCAGACATTGTGTTAAAGGTTTTGTAATTCGGCTAAAATCTTTTATGAATTTTCTGTAATATCCTAAAGTTCCTAAAAAAGATTTAATATCTTTTTCAGTTTTAGGGGTTGGCCAGTTTTGGATAGCTAAAATTTCTTCTGGATTTGGTTTTACCCCTTCTTCGTTGACTACGTGTCCGAGGAAAGAAATTTCTTTCTTTAAAAACTCACTCTTATCGAGTTGTATTTTCAAATTAGCTTTTTTAAGAGCTGTGAAAACTTTTCGTAGGTTGGTACAATGTTCCTGAAGACTGTAACTGAAAACGATAATGTCATCCATATAGACTAAACAGATGACTCCAGCCAGTCCTACGAGTACGGTATTCATGGTTCTTTGAAATGTCGCTAGGGCGTTTCTCAATCCAAACGGTATTCTTAGATACTCGTAATGGCCGTTCTCAGTAGAAAACGCTGTTTTTTGAATATCGTCGGGGTCCATAAGAATTTGATGAAACCCTGAGGCTAAGTCTAGGGTGGTAAAGTATCTACTTCTCCCTAATTTATCTAAGATATCTGTAATGTTTGGAATTGGGAATTTATCGTCTATGGTTTTAGCGTTGAGCGTTTCTGTATACCAGCGGCGTCAATTTTCTTTGGAACAACCCAAATGGGTGATTTCCATGGAGAGGTAGATGGTCTAATTATGTTTTCTCTTAACATTTTTTCTATCTGCTGACATACCTCTTCTTTATGACAATGAGGATATCTGTAACTTTTTTGATAGACTGGTATTTCATCATTTGTTATGATTTTATGTTTACCTGCATTGGTGGTTGTTAGAGGTTCATTATCGAGATGAAAAACTCCTTGATTATCGTTCACCACGGCTAATAATTTATCTTTTTCTTCAGTGTTTAAATGATCTATTCGAAGCTGATCGATGAGCTTTTCAAATCTGCCTGGTTGAGTTTCTGTGAAATTAGGCTCGTTTTCTAGCAAACAGCATTCGAAATTGTTAAGGGTGACTTCGAACGGGTATGTTAACGAAAGTGTTTGTGAATTTTTTGAATTATTGCGCAGGTTAACAAACGCTTTAAAATTGTTTGCATGGTATAATCCTGCACAAATGAGAAGGTTTGGAGAAATTTCGAGATCGTCTTCTAATAAAAAATCTCCGGTTTTTTCAGATACTGGTATTTCAATATTATGAATAGATTCACCAGAAATTTCTTTGTTGAAGGGCTCTGGGTATTTTTTATACATTTTAAGTTTTGTTCCAAGTATGGTGAGAGTATTATCGTTTGTGTCGATTTTTGATTTCAGCTCTTGAAGTATTTCGTATCCGATTAATCCATGGAAAAAATTGTGAAAATTAAAAACGTGAAATGTAAATGTTTTAGCTGTTAATTCTGGAAAAGGATTGAAGTCAACGTAACTATCTATCATATGTTTTCCGGAAATGTTCGATACGGCGGTAGGTTTTCTCAGTTTTAGTGCATTTTTCACTAATCTTGGGCATAAATAATTCTTGTTCGCGCCAGTATCTATTAAAAGTTTCAACTCGAAATTTTGGCGAATTGGAATTTTTATATAGGGAATAAAATTTTTATTGTTTAGCTCGGAGATTTTGGATTTGTCTCCAGCTGAAAATTTAGTCGTTCGTCCGATTCTTGTGTGTTACTTGTTCCTACATCATCGGTTTGAGGTTCGATTTCAGGATCGTATTCTACATGCGAGTAATTGTTTGTGTCTGTGTCTGGGATTCCGGAGTAGTATTCCTTGGGGTAGTCGGTCATGTTGTAATCGTAGTAATATTCATTTTGGGTTTCTTGTTCTATATTTCTTAGTTCAGTAATTCTTGCTGGTCTTGGTGGTATAGCGGGAACAAATTGATTTCTCTGCATAGTTCTTGTAGAATAGTTGTTTTGTGGTCTATTGACGTAGTTAACGTATTTAGACCGGATTGATCTATCAACTTCCATAGGTTCAGGAGCTGAAAGAGCTTTTTGAGGACGGTTAACGTTTGAATTATTGTTGTGGAGGTGCAAAACGAGGCATAAAATTTTGTCTAGTTAGAGGTGTTTGATATTGGGGCTGTTGCCGATTGAAAAACATTTGAGATCTTGGTGGATAGCCATAAAATGAAGGTTGTGGAAATTGATGGGGTTGAAATTGTGGTTGAACTATGGGTTGCTGATTTTGAAATTTTGAAGGAAATTTCTCTGGTTTTGTTATGCTTGATCTATTTGAACCGCGTTTATTACGAACGTTTTTTTCGTCAATTGCGATGTCAAAGGCTTGTTTTATTGTTTTTGGCTGTCTAGCCCGAACATGTCCTCCCACTGGTTCTTCTAGACCAGCCAAGAAAACTTGAAGTGCGTTCTCTTGGTGGGTAAGAATTCGATCTTGTTTCACGGTTTCGATTTCGGTAGTGTCATGTGACAACTTGAGCACCCCTAGTTAATACAATCAATACAACCCAAAATAGCCATCAGCTAAACGCATAACACAGAAATGCTAAATAGTGTTATTACAACCATATGCGACAATTGTCGCTCAAGAATACCACACACCGATAGACAATTACTTCTTTGCCTCTTTCTCTACCACCCGTACGCAACCGTACCAGTGCATAGACTCAATAGCCGAAATATGACTTGACGCAGCATTCTAGACCCTTTGCATATAGCCACACAGTCCAGAGACCTCGCTCATACTTACTATTAGGATAGGTTTAAGCAAAAATGTACAAATCATATGTAAGGAAGAAATTTACTGAATACAAATCAATTGGTATGATAGCAACTGTCTCACTAAGTTCTTTCAGCCTGAACCGGTAGTCTTCTACCCTAGTTCGGTTACTGAATAGAAAGATATAGCCTTCTCCATCCGATGTTCTAAAAGGACATCTTACATGGCATACCGTGACAGGTTATCTACAATCAGTAGACCCTGAAAGTTAAAATTTAAAACGCGATTCTAAACCACCCGCGATCCGCGAATATAAATTGTTTCGTTCATGTACAAAAGATGCTAACAAGTGTATGCATATGTGCTCAGTGAAGAAGAAATAACAACGCAGTAAAAGTGGTTATTAATTATGATACCAAGTGCACGAAAATAAACATTCAGCTAAAAGTGATGGAAGAAAATTGGGACAACGCTGACTCACCAGCCTACATCCCCAAAACAGAAAACAAACGAATAATTCGCAAGACGCCAGCCAAATTAACAAAGGCACAGAAAAAACAGTTTTATGAAGACGAACGCCAACGTTGGGCAAAACTAAACCAAAATTCTAAAGTGAAAGTGAAATCATGGTTCGGAAGCGACCAAACAGAAAACAATTTTTATAGTGCCCATGACACTATACAAACAGTGGCGATAGGCGCGATCGCAATAGTAGTGCTAATCTATGGAATTGTACGAATTTTAAACAACCACCATTAGAATCAAGCAGAGCGAGTGGCCAACATGGCAGTGCGTTTCAGTAGTAACAACATCGCTTAAAATAGCAAAACCGCGTACACGGAAAAAACTAAGTGACAATGACCTTCTACGCAGTAGAAGTGTGGTCGTAGATGCCCAAACAGGTGAAATCATAACACGATATTACAGATTAGAATACGACAAGAACAATAGTGAAGAGTGAAAATGACGGCGAAAACGTCACACAGTGAAAACAATCAAAAGGCTAGAGCATGCAAGGTCAACAAACATTCCGATAATAATTGAGACCAAGCAGCGAAGTATAGAACAGTTAATAGACACGCTACTAGCCGAAAAAACAATAACAGTGTTGAAAAACTATACAAACTCGCGCGCAGTAAAAGTCGCGTGCGCAGTAAATTCCATTGAAGCCCTGCCTCAGACGATCAAAGTCAGAAATACGGACATATCAGAGTGGAGTGAAAAACTACTAAAAAGTAAAAATGGATACATTTTAATGTCCACAACAAAAGGAGTAATATCGCACCGGGACGCCGTAAAACATAAGATAGGAGGAGAAATCCTAGGATTCGTCGCGAACTCATCGGGTTAATCGTCTTGACAGCAACAAGCAGCGCAACAAGGTAGCAGTGGAGAGCAGTACGCAGCACACCACTGCTAACAGCGACAGCAGAAAGCAGTAACTGGTGCACACCAACAACAATAACAGCAACAACTGCAGAAACAATAACCACAAACAGTAGCAGAAACGGAATGGATTACCAGCCTGTTAAATGAAAGGTAAAACACGTAGTACAAATAAGAAAAACTATTGAATGGAAGATCAAATAGAGACCAAAATAATAATACTAAAAAACTTACTAGTAAACTTTAAGAAAAACCCTAATAGAAAATTTTTACGAAATACTATATCGGACAAGCAGGAATTATTAAAAACAACCTACAACGAAATAATAAACATTCTAGCAATATTCGAAGAGCAGTTATCATCGACACAGCTCATATATTACACAAAACTAACAAGGTCATTATATGACGAAATTAATATAATAATTATACAAAAATTAACATACTCCCCAGAAAGAAAGACTAAATTTAAAGCGCTGGTTAACACAGTAATATTTTGTAACCGCGTAAAACTATTACACAATTCTAAAATGGCTAGCGTAATAGAGATAATAAAAATCATATCGTCACTGGTACCATCAAACCATAAAAATTACCTAATGTACTAGCAGCACTTGGTGCTTGCAAAGCATTAGTCATTAGTTAGAAAATAAAGACGCTGCCATCCAGACCATTTTGTCAAAACTGGAAGGCAAAGCGCGAGCTGCAGCAACAGACGCTCCAGCTGACATTGACGATTTAATTAATAAATTAAAACTAAAGTGCAGTCCAACCACTTCCCCAAATACCATAGTATCAAAATTAAGCACTATGAAGCAGAAGGAAAGTTTTAGCAAATTCGCCGACGAGATCGAACAATTAACTCTCGAATTAGAAAAAACATACATTTATGAAAAGGTCCCGCTAGACACTGCATCCAAACTAGCGACAAGTGCAGGAATTAAAGCACTTATTAACGGTACTAAAAAAGCAGAGACTAAGCTACTACTTAAGGCAAGACAATTTGATACACTGACCAAAGCCATAGAAAAAGCTTCGGAGAACGAAGCCGAAGTACAGTCTGCGAATGTACTAACTTATAACCATTACAGCAATAATAGACCATTCAGAGGCAGAGGTTATCAGCAAAACATCAACCGATACCACTATCTAAATCGACAGCAAAACCGCGAAAATTTCCAGAATAGGAATAACTGGAATAATTTCAATAACGGAAATAGATTCAACAATTACAGACGTGGTAACCCTCGTTACCAAAACAGTAACCCCCAGAGAGGAAATTAAAGACCTCAATTATACAGACCAAACGTTTACTATATGGCTTCGGAAAACCAACTGGCCCCCCAACAGGAGCCAGTTGGGGGAGAACCAATGGCCCAAGCTGCATATCGGCCACAACATCAAGAACCACAACAAGTTCAATTAGCCAACATGCAAAGAAATTGAACGAAATCTATAATATAAACACCTCATTGACAAATTTTGTAACCCTATTAATAAAAAATTCAAACTCCAAATTTATTTTTCTGGTAGATTCGGGAGCGGAAATATCAGTTTTAAAACCTATCAAACTACATACAGTAGGTACAATAGACCAAAGCAATACATGTGCAAAAACAGGAATCCACCAGCAATCCATAGACACACTCGGAAGTATCGACATACCTTTGATACTTCAAGATGACTGTTTATTAAACCATCAATTCCACATCATTCCAACAGACGTACCAATCCCAACGGATGGAATACTCGGACGAGATTTTCTAGTTAAATTTCGTTGCATACTAGATTATGACACATGGACATTATCAAGCTTTATAAATTCCCAACTAATAGAAATTCCCATACAAGATAAATTAAACGGTGAAATATTAATACCACCACGTTGTGAAGTTTTTAGACAAATTCGGATAGAAAAACCTGACCAAGATTACGTAATCCTCTCCAAAGAAATTCAACCAGGAGTGTTTTGCGCAAGTTCAATTATTAATGCAGCAAATCCTATAATCAAATTAATTAATACAACAAATTTCACAATAAAAATTAGAGAACATTTAGCAGACAGTATATTACCACTAGAAAATTACAACATCTTTTCCTTCGACAAACAAACCAACCAAAACAGAAAAACACAATGCATATCATAACTGAATTTAAACGACACACCAAGCTATATTAAAGACAAACTCGAGGACCTATGCTCAAAATACGACGATATATTTGCATTACAGACTGACATGCTGGCATGTAATAACTTCTACAAACAAAAAATCAACTTAAACGACCAATCTCCAGTATACATAAAAAACTACAGAACCCCAGAGATACACAGAACAGAAATAGACAAACAAGTGACGAAAATGCTAAACGAAGACATTATCCAACCATCTATATCCCCATACAATTCACCCGTCTTACTAGTTCCAAAAAAGACTACGAATAACGACAAAAAATGGCGTTTAGTAGTAGACTTCAGACAGCTCAATAAAAAAGTTATTGCAGACAAGTTTCCTTTACCCAGAATAGACGACATACTTGACCAAATGGGTAGAGCTCAATATTTTTCCACGCTTGACCTAATGTCAGGATTCCACCAAATTGAACTAGACGAAAAATCCAAACAATTTACAGCATTCTCAACCAACTCTGGACACTACGAATTTAATAGACTACCTTTCGGACTAAATATATCTCCCAACAGTTTTCAACGCATGATGACGATAGCCCTTAGCGGACTACCACCAGAATGTGCTTTACTTTACATTGACGACATCATTGTAATCGGATGTTCGATCCAACACCATTTGACCAATTTAGAACATGTTTTTCGCAAATTAAGAGGATATAATTTGAAACTTAACCCGGCAAAATGCAAATTTTTCTGTGCAAACGTGACATACTTAGGACATGACATATCAGCGGAAGGCACACAATCCGACAAATCAAAATTTTCAGCAATCCAAACCTATCCCCGACCACAAAATGCAGACGACGTTAGAAGATTCGTCGCATTTTGCAATTATTATAGGAGATTCATACCCTATTTCTCAGATAAAGCAGCACCCCTTAACGCACTTTTAGTCAAAAAGGCAGTATTCAACTGGACAAAAGAATGTCAAAATGCATTTGAGACATTTAAACACGAACTTTTAAGTCCAAGAATACTACAATTTCCTGATTTTAAAAAACCGTTCATTATTAGCACAGACGCCTCAAAAATAGCATGTGGCGCTGTACTAGAACAGGAACATGATGGCATCAGATTACCTATAGCATATGCCAGTTAGAAATTTACTAAAGGAGAAAGTAACAAGTCAACGATAGAGCAAGAGCTCACTGCCATACACTGGGCAATTTCTCATTTTAGACCATATCTCTATGGACGGAAATTCATTGTAAAAACAGACCATAACCCCTTGGTACACCTTTTTTAAATGAAAAATCCAACGTCTAAATTAACAAGAATGCGACTAGATTTAGAAGAATTCAACTTCAATATTGAATACGTAAAAGGAAGAGAAAACGTAGGGCCCGACGCTCTTTCACGTGTTGCAATTGACTCTGATACTCTAAAAACTATGTCAATTCTTCCAATGCAGACGAGGTCCAAAACACAACAAAATAATAAAGCAACAAAAAGCGAATCTACAGCCAATAAGATTGATCACCTTAAAGCCTACGATTCAATTAACAACATCGAAGCTTTCAATTTACCAAAAATAACATTCGAACTTATCGACAATTATATGAGCATATCAGTAAAAACGAAAAACCTGAAAGGAATCATTGCTCTAGCGCAAGTATACCAACACAAAGGTACAATCTTTTTAAAAGAATGCATGCAACTAGTGAACGATATGGCCAAAACAACAAAAATAAAAAAAATTGCGGTCAGTGAAAAGGCTCCAATATTTAGTTACGTTTCCCGGGAACAATTTAGAGCAGCATGTAATGAGAATTTAAATGACGTCATAACTATTATCTACACACCAGCAACGGTTTTGAAAAAGGCTGATGAAATAAATCAATTGATAAAAGAAAACCACGATACCCTTTTAGGAGGACACGTAGGTATTAACAAACTACTACAAAAACTGAGAAGAAACTATTACTGGTCTAAAATGAAAGACAGTATTTCTAAATATGTGAAAAATTGCATACCATGAAAACAAAATAAACACAAGATTAAAACAAAAGAAGTTTTTGAAAACACTTCTACACCAATAAGAGCCTTTGAACTTGTTTCAATGGACACCATCGGTCCACTAACAAGATCAACAAAAGGAAATCGTTACGCATTAACAGTCCAATGTGATTTAACGAAATATGTAATAACGGTACCAATAGTAGATAAACAAGCTACTACTTTAGCTAAAGCACTAGTAGAAAACCTTATCTTAATATATGGATGCCCTAAGATAGTTAAATCCGATATGGGTACTGAATATAGAAATGAAATATTTCAACAAATATGTACTATTCTCTCCATAAACCAAAAATTCTCCACAGCATACCACCCAGAAACCATAGGATCCCTCGAACGAAGTCATCGTTGTTTAAACGAATATCTCAGACAGTTCGTCAATGAACAACATGATGACTGGGATTCGTGGATACCATTTTTTACATTTTTCTACAACACTACGCCACATACTGAACATACTTTCACACCATTTGAACTTGTCTTTGGTACACAAGCAAATTACCCAACACAATTAAGAGAAACCATTACTATAGATCTAATTTATAACTACGATTCATATCAGAAAGAATTTAAATTCAAATTACAACTAGCAGCTCATAAAGCAAAAGCTTTACTAGAAAAATCAAAAATAAACAGAGTATGTAAACAAGCAGAAGACTCAAAACCAATTAATGTTCACATAGGAGACAAAGTATGGTTGAAAAAGGAAAACCGTAGAAAACTAGATTCAGTATATTCAGGACCATTTATCATTATTCAGATACAACACCCAAATGTAACAATACAAAACGCAATATCAAAAGAAACCCAAACAGTACATAAAAACAGAATTGTCAAATGATAATTGTAATACACTATCATATAATTAAACATAGTTTATAAGATCACAGGCAAACTGAAAAAAAAATTATAAAATCCTATTACGAGATAACTGGAATCAGGCAACAATTGAACAATTCCATTCCATTTCATTACATTACATTATTCTTCTAAAAAAGGGAGGTGTCGTGTGACAACTTGAGCACCCCTAGTTAATACAATCAATACAACCCAAAATAGCCATCAGCTAAACGCATAACACAGAAATGCTAAATAGTGTTATTACAACCATATGCGACAATTGTCGCGCAAGAATACCACACACCGATAGACAATTACTTCTTTGCCTCTTTCTCTACCACCCGTACGCAACCGTACCAGTGCATAGACTCAATAGCCGAAATATGATCTGACGCAGCATTCTAGACCCTTTGCGTGGTTTCGTCCATACTTAGGTATGGTGGGCCAGTGTGGTCCAGAGCGCTAGGTACTAACAGTTACCGTGGTAAACTGGAAAGTACCTACAGGCTCATGTGCCTGAGAGTTGCGAGTGCGTATCGTACGGTGTCATACGATGCAATCTGTGTCTTGTCCGGCATGATGCCTATCAGCATCGCCATCAAGGAGGACAGAGAGTGTTTCGACCAACGTGACACAAGGGGCATACGAGGTACCAGAAGGTCATTCTCGATGCTCCGCTGGCAGCGGGAATGGTCCAACTCCACAAAGGGCAGATGGACGCACCGACTCATACCGGAGATATCCGGCTGTGTCGGGAGACGACATGGTGAAGTGAACTTCCACCTGACACAAATCCTGTCAGGCCATGGTTGTTTCAGGCAATATCTGCACAGGTTCGGACACGCGGTGTCCCCCATGTGTCCCGAGTGCGTGGAGGAGGAGGAGACTGCTGAGCATGTCTTCTTCGTATGCCCCCGTTTCGCAAGAGCGAGGAGCAACATGATGGCTGTGAGCGGGCCTGGCACTACTCCGGACAATCTAGTCCGAAGGATGTGCGACGACCCGGACATCTGGAACGCGGTCTGTGCGGCCGCCTCTCAGATTGTTCTGGAGCTGCAACGTGTGTGGCGGGTCAACCACCAACACGCCAGTGGTAGCTAATTACCAGTCTCCAGGTAGTTAGCTAGGAGGTTATAAGAGTAAAGAGGGTGCATCACGCACAAAAGCCACTCCCCGACGTAATACTTAACCGTCGTTCCGGGAAGACCAGGGCTGGAGACTGGAGGGGTTTTAGTGGGTCGGGACAGGGATCAGTAGGTGTCTGGGCGAGTGTAACTACCCCAGCATCTCTCCCCTAGTCTCATCCCCACACCCTGAGTTCTCTTCTCAGGTGTCTGTTTGCAGATTTCCCCGCCACCTTTAAAAAAAAAAAAAAAAAAAAAAAAGACCCTTTGCATATAGCCACACAGTCCAGAGGTCTCGCTCATACTTACTATTAGGATAGGTTTAAGCAAAAATATACAAATCATATATAAGGAAGAAATTTACTGAATACAAATCAATTGGTATGATAGCAACTGTCTCACTAAGTTCTTTCAGCCTGAACCGGTAGTCTTCTACCCTAGTTCGGTTACTGAATAGAAAGAAATAGCCTTCTCCATCCGATGTTCTAAAAGGACATCTTACAGTAGACATGTTAGCGTTATTAATTAATAGAGACAACAAATTTTGAATGCTTCCAAAAAATTGTTCGATTGAATGGGTTAGTTCGATTTGAAATAATTGTTGTGTGAGGGTAACGGGGTCGCGTCTATCATTGTAGTATGCCGTTAAATTTGATTTGATTTCATCCCAATCAAGAGCAGTACCGTAAGTTTCTAGCACTTGATCGGCGTCTTTGGTGATTTTGGCTCTAATTGCCTAAAGCCATATTTTCTCGAATGGTGTATTTTTCAATGGTTCAATAAATGGTATTAGATTTTCAACTGATCTTATGAAGCTATGTAATTTCATCGGGTTTCCATCAAACGGTTGCAGTTCGCGTACCGCTTGAGGTGTCTGTAAAGATTTCATGATTTTATCCGCTTGCTCAAACATTCTGTTTGTTTCAGCTATTCTGTTTTTCTCGTTATTCAAGTGCGCATTTCTGTTGGGTAGAGGTAAAGGATTAGGTTGCGGTGGAGGAGGTGGAAAAGGGTTTTGGTTTGCATTTTGAGGATCGTTCATATTTGTTTCTCGATTTCTCAGATTGTATGGTTGGTACCTATCCATAAAAGATGTAAAAGAATTTTCCTGGAAAAAATTATATTATTAAACTGTCACAATAAATTATATGTTTTTGTTCTATTAATAATATTTGTTAAGTTAAAACAATGGTATGCAGATTTTCTCTCTGCTTGGTATTTTTGAATTCTAATCGCTTAACAACTAATTGCAGATATTCTCTCTGCTCCGATTACACGTACAAACAGATATGCACTCTGTTATGCAATCGTTGTTCTTTCGGGGAGCAAGCGCGTTTGCACTGCTCCAATCACGCTCAATACAACAGACATTCACTCTGCTACGTGATTAGATTACACACTGATAAAGGACGTGGGGCCTGGGAAATCTCCGAAAGATTTTTCTTTCTGTACTGACGTAATCAGATATTCATTCTCTTACGTATCAGTCTCTAACGGGACGAGAGTAACACTGCGCCGCGAAGATGGTCAGAAAAGAGAAACGTTTTGCGCCAGTGATCAGATATGCTCTCTGTCCGGCTGGTTCGCTTTTGCGTAAAGACTATGGGGCTTATTTATTCATTTGTGTGATTACTTGCACGAATTGACAACAAATGTTCATTAGCTTAACACAACTTAACTTTTCATGGATTTATCATTATTTTTAATAAATTCTTCGATAGGGAAAAAAGGTTAACGTTACTTACAGGAGTGTAGCGATGGTCGGCATGAAAAATGGTATCATTCTCCGTATCGTCATGTTCGTCATACTTATTGTTCGTTCCAGCAAATTTTGAATTTAGGTTGAAGGTATTTTCAACACTTGTAAGTTATATTGTTCACTGGTTTTCAGCATAAAATTTGTTTCCTCCGAATTAAAATTGATGATTTTTCATCACTTGTAGATTTTTCTATTACTTCACGGGTTTGATTTAATTTTAGAGTTCGAAATTATTTTTTTTCATCACTTGTGAGTTTTGAGCACTTGTAAAATTTTTCTGTCACTAGTAGAGGAACTTCTGCTGTCTATTTTAATTTTAAAGTTGGAAATTTTTTTTCATCACTTGTGATTTTTTTGAGTTGCACTTGTGAATTATTTTCTATCACTTTGCAGGGGAATTTAGTTCTAAAAACGACTGCGCCAGTTAACGTATGATGGTCTTCGAACGTGTTTTTAAAAAGAAAATTAAACCACACTGTTTGATTGTACGAATAAGACTGACTTTTGTATTCAATAATTGGCCCTATGCTTAGTCCCTAACGTGGCGTCCGGTTAATAAACTGCTTATGTCTGGATGATTGCTGGGGCACCCGAAATGCTGATGCGATGATATGCTGTTGGTTCGATCGATCGATCGATGTTGTTCTTGCTGATGGTACAGCCGTTAATCGGTGCACCATAGGTGATGATGTGGTGTTCTACTTGGTGGATTTCGTCGATGTCGATGTCACCGTGGCTGGTTGACCGGATGGCACTTCTGATGAGCTGGCTTAAGCAAAAGTGGAAGTCGTTGTTCGATGACGATGACTAGATGGAGCTTTTCAGGAGTGGTCGGGGATGTGGGTGATAACTTATATATATATATATATATATATATATATATATATATATATATATATATATATATATATATATATATTTATATATATATATATATATATATATATATATATATATATATATATATATATATATATATATATATATATACATATATATATATATATATATATATATATATATATATATATATATATATATATATATATATATATATATATATATATACATATATATATATATATATATATATATATATATATATATATATATATATATATATATATATATATATATATATATATATATAAGTTATCACCCACCCCATATATAAGTTATATATATGCCCTCAAGGAGCAGTGCGAAGTGGTTGTGGCACCAGAGGCAGTTCGACTGCGCAAAGGCCCAGTAGGAACCCAGACCGCCACTGTCAGGCTTTCGTCAGTAGACGCAAACCAGGCGCTAAAGGTAGCGAGGCTCAAAGTGGGCTGGTCAATGTGCCCACTCAGCATCTACCAGCCGCCGGAGGTCTGCTTTCGATGCTTCGAGCAAGGACACAAGTCCTTTAGCTGCAAGGGGCCTGACAGGAGCTCCCTATGCAGGCGGTGTGGTGCTGCAGGCCACAAAAGCAAAGACTGCGGAGAGCCCCCGAAGTGCTTGGCGTGCGCCGGGAAGCGTGACGCAAAGCACATAATGGGAGGCCCGAGGTGCACGGCCGGTAAGCCGACTAGCAAGCCACGGGCGTGAGAGTGACACAGCTAAATTTGAACCACTGCTTCGCGGCTCAGCAACTGCTATACCAAGCAGTCACTGAGTCGTTGTCGGACATCGCCATAATCTCGGACCCCTACCGAATTCCTTCCGGAAACGGTAACTGGATTTCGGACGGGTCCGGTATGGCGGCAATATGGACGACGAGCAGGTTCCCGGTTCAAGAGATAGTGTCAACTTCAAACGAAGGATACGCGGTTGCCAAGGTGAACGGAGTGTACTACTGCAGCTGCTATGCTCCGCCTCGTTGGTCTACCGAGCAGTTCGCAAGGATGATCGACCGAGCCACCGGGGAGCTGATCGGTCTATCACCGTTGGTAGTGGCGGGCGACTTCAACGCATGGGCAACTGAGTGGGGAAGTCGACGCACAAACCAGAGAGGCCGGATCTTGTTGGAGGCTTTGGCGAAGCTCAACATAGATCTGGCCAACGTCGGCTTGAAGAGCACCTTCAGTAGAAACGGCGCGGAGTCGATCATCGATGTGACATTCTGTAGTCCAGGATTGATCACGAACTGGAGGGTAGACGATGGCTACACTCATAGCGACCATCTGGCGGTCTGTTATAGCGTAGACTGTAAAACGAGACCGCATGTGGCGAGTAGAATTAACACTCCAGCTCCTCGCGGGTGGAGGATATCACACTTCAACGAAGAGGTATTTGCGGAAGCAATTAGACTAGAACACGAGGCAAGCAGAATTCGTAACCCGAGCGCTGATCAACTTGTTGCCATACTTTCGCGGGCGTGCGACGCCACTATGCCTAGGAACCGCCAGCCTAGGCATGGAAGGCCACCAGTCTACTGGTGGACCGACGCGATAGCGGACCTCCGCAGAGCGTGTCTTCAAGCGAGAAGAAGGATTCAACGTGCGCGAACCGACGAAGAAAGGGAAGATCGTCGAGGGGAATTCAGTTCCGCAAGAGCGGCGCTTAAGAGAGCAATAAAAGCTAGTAAACGTGCGTGCTTCGAAAGACTGTGCGCTAGTGCCAACACTAACCCGTGGGGTAACGCCTATAGGATGGTGATGGCCAAGACTAAGGGTGCGATGGCGCCCGCAGAAAAATCACCAGCGATGCTTGAGCGGATCATAGAGGGACTCTTTCCACGCCACGAGCCAAATCCTTGGCCTCCGGCTGGCGAGTCACTTCACCGACGTTCCAGTATCTCAAACTCAGACCAGAGGTGGTCGGCCAACCTGCCGAACACCCAATATATGAGTGACGGCGTTAGCCGTGCCGAGGCAGAGGAGGCGGAAACGGTTACGAATGAGGAACTCATCGCGATCGCCAACTCCCTGAAGGTGAGCAAGGCACCGGGATTGGATGGGATTCCGAATCTGGCTGTGAAGAAGGCCATCAAAGAGGCCCCCAGACTATTTCGGGAAGTCATGCAGAAGTGCCTGGATGACTGTACATTCCCAGACAGATGGAAGCGACAGAAGCTGGTCTTATTGCCGAAGACAGGGAAACCACCTGGTGACCCGTCGGCATACAGACCGATATGTCTGCTCGATACGGCGGGTAAGGTGCTCGAGAAGGTTATTCTCAATAGACTGGTTAGGTACACCGAATGTGCAAACGGTCTGTCGAGTAACCAGTTCGGCTTCCGAAAAGGCAAGTCTACGGTGGATGCTATTCTGTCCGTCACCAAAACAGCAGAGGTAGCACTCCAGCGTAAAAGATGGGGCATTCGCTATTGCGCAATCGTCACGTTGGACGTGAAAAATGCGTTCAATAGTGTTAGCTGGGATTCCATAGCCCACTCGCTTCGGAAACTAGACATTCCGGTGTCTTTGTACAGGATTCTGGAAAATTATTTCCAGAATCGTGTGCTAGTTTACAGCACAGACGAGGGTCAAAAATGTGTCCCAATTACCGCAGGGGTTCCACAAGGTTCCATCCTGGGCCCGGTACTGTGGAATATCATGTACGATGAAGTGCTGAAACAAAAGCTCCCCCAAGGGGTTGTGATCGTTGGATTTGCGGACGACATCACACTTGAGGTCTACGGCGAGTCGATCGAGGAGGTTGAGTTGACGGCTTCGCACTCTATAAGCGTCGTCGAGGACTGGATGCGCTCCAAAAAACTGGAGCTGGCGCATCATAAGACGGAAATTTCAGTTGTCAATAACCGCAAGTCGAAGCAACAGGCGTTGATCAGTGTCGGGAATTGCACCATCGCCTCTAAGCGCTCCCTGAAGCTGCTGGGGGTGATGATCGATGACAAGCTCGCCTTCGGGAGCCATGTCGAATATGCCTGCAAGAAGGCTTCAATGGCTATTGCAGCATTATCTCGCATGATGTCCAATAGCTCAGCAGTGTACGGCAGCAAGCGGAAACTTCTAGCTAGCGTGACTTCGTCCATACTGAGATATGGCGGGCCAGTGTGGTCCAAAGCACTAGGTACTAGTAAACATCGGAGTAAGTTGGAAAGTACCTACAGGCTCATGTGCCTGAGGGTTGCGAGCGCGTATCGAACTGTGTCATACGACGCAATCTGCGTCCTGTCCGGCATGTTGCCTATCAGCATAGCCATTAAGGAGGACGTAGAATGCTTCGATCAACGTGACACAAGGGGCATACGAGGTACCAGAAGATCATTCTCGATGATCAGATGGCAGCAGGAGTGGTCCAATTCCGCGAAGGGTAGATGGACGCATCGACTTATTCCGGATGTATCCGGATGGGTCGGGAGGCGCCATGGAGAAGTGAACTTCCATCTGACACAGATTCTGTCAGGCCATGGTTGCTTTAGGCAGTATCTACACAGATTCGGGCATGCGGGGTCCCCCATGTGTCCCGAGTGCGCGGATGCGGAAGAGACTGCTGAGCATGTCTTCTTCGTGTGCCCTCGTTTTGTGCATGCGCGGAGCGACATGATGGTAGTGAGCGGGCCAGACACCACTCCGGACAACCTAGTTCGGAGGATGTGTAAAGACCCAAACATTTGGAGGGCGGTTTGTACAGCCGCCTCTCAAATAGTTTTAGAATTGCAAAACAGGCGACAGGTTGACCACCGACACGCCAGTGTTAGCTAACGGCCAGTCTCCAGGTTAGTTAGCTAAGTTAGCAAAAAGACCTAAAGAACCAAGAGGGTGCACAGAGCACAAAAGCCGCTCCCCGAAGCAATACCTAGCGGTGGTCCCGGGGAGTATTATGGGCTGGAGACTGAAGGGGTTTTAGTGGGTCCGGTCACTGATTCAAACCAACCCCACACTCCCTGAGGTTGGTCACCTCAGGGGTTTGGATGCAAATTTCCCCTTCACCTGAAACAAAAAAAAAAAAAAAAAAAAAAAAAAAAAAAAAAAAAAAAATATATATATATATATATAAATATGTATATATATATATATATATATATATATATATATATATATATATATATATATATATATATATATATATATATAAATATGTATATATATATATATATATATATATATATATATATATATATATATATATATATATATATATATATATATATATATATATATATATATATATATATATATATATATATATATATATATATATATATATGTATTTTATTCAATCTTGATGAATGAAGTGTACAATATTAAATAATATTTTATTAATTTTTGTAATTTTTACGCCAATATAATAGACGATGTAACTAAATGTAATGAGGTGAAACTACTAGTCCATTGTATGCAAGTGCGTTGATAAAAACAGAAATAATAATAATATTGTGAACTGAAAATGGCGATAATGAGAGATGTAACACTAACAGTAAACAGCAACTAAAAAAAACAGCTTTAACATTTTTAAATTTCGCAAAAAAAAACAGATTTGAATATTCTTTTAATATATCAAGTTTAATTTCTGGTTTTTGGTGACATCGTAATATACATTCTACAAATTCAAAATTAAACATATTTTGACAAATGCAATCAGATTCTAATATGAATATTTCCCTATCTACCTCAACTGCATGGTTCAGTACCATTTATTCTCGTTTTTTTTAAATGTTTTTTTTTTAGGAAGGTGTTTTTATAGATATTTATTCTCGAATTACCCATTAAGCAACTGCAAAAAAAAGGCAACGATAATACAAGTAACAGTTTGAAGCTACTGAAAATGGTAGGGAATAGGTTAATCAATAATCATATCTGAGGCTATACGGAGAGTTGAAATAGTGAATGGATAAATACTTAGAAACATGCAAGCAACCATAGCTATTATCAAAAAATAAATTATTAAAAAGATGCAAAAAAAAAACATTGTCGAATACGAGAAACGCAATACTAATAGTAAGCAGTAACAGAAAAGGAAGAAAATTGAGTCACCATAAAACAAATAATCCGGATTCAAATCGATTCAAACAAAAATAATAATACAAAAATAAAATATTTCATAACGAATTGTAAGTTCTCGCTTACCACCCCAGCTTTCACGGGGTCGATTTACCCGGAGGGCGGCGATGCACGGGGGTACTTCTACACAACGTAGATTTACTTGGGTGGAAATCAATTTAATAAAATAAATAAATAACAAATAGAACAAAATAAATGAAAACAAGAAAACCTAACACTAACCTTCCGTCCTCCTCGCCGACTTTTCGCAATGGCGGGTTTGTGGAAGGCAGCCGTTGGCAGTGAATTATATCTTGGCGGCTCGCTGCTGGCTTGGCGATCCAGCACTCTGTAGAGGCTTTTTCCACACTGACGGGGTGTATTTCACGATGGGGCACACACACGGTTTCACTCCCGGCGGTATCGGTTTCTATCACTCCGACTCGCGTTGGTTCACGGTCAAGTCGCGATTTTCTTTTCAGGCGAGCCAAAAAACGCGTCCTTTTCTGTTGGCGGTTCACTGCGATCTCTCAGTTTTGAATTTGTGGATCATACATTTATTTTTCAACATGGCCGACAGAGCACTGTCCGTTGAGGAATTCAACGCAGCGTATCTGCAAATGCGTGTTGACCATTTGCATCCCGATGAGGTCGATTTTTAACTTATCTCCAGCGGTGTTGTGATCCCTTCTGAGAGTGACAATCGGGTTCACAGCGACGTCGTCGTTTGAGAGGGTTACTGAACATCGAAATGGAACAAACAGCGGAAGCTGTTCGGTCATTTAAGGGAGATGTTCAGGAAGAAATCGCTTTGTGCCGTGGGAAGTTTGAGTCTATGAGGGAAGATCTACAGTACAGGTGCCCAAACAAAGAGATTTAGCGGAGCAGACTGCTCCATTTGGGATTCCGACTTCAACTTTTGCAAAAATATGCCATTGGGGAGATCGCTCTGTACCGCCGAAAAAGAAAGACGCGTTTTGACCGCCGGGAAGAATTTCGAAAAAAAAGCTAAGTGCCGAGTTAGCTTCCGCCGTTCCCTGAGTTGTGCTGGAAGAATTACCCAGCTCCGGTGAAAGTGTAATAGTGCGTGTGCCCCAGCGAGCTCATTAAACCGGAGCAAACGACCACCACCCAGGAGAAAGCGGCGCTTCCCTGGAATCGCGCCACAAAAACCCACCATTGCTGCGAGGAGGACGTAAGGTTAGAGTTAGGTTTTCTATTTATTTTGTTTTATTTTATTTATTTGTTATTTATTTTTTATTGTCCTAATTAAACTTTATCTCCACCCAATCTAACTGTAGGCATGATGTCGGCATGTCATCGTGACTGATTTTAAACACCTTACGTGTTGAGTATGAACTTAGGAATGAATCTTTATTTCAGTAATTGGCTTAACCTAACCTCCTATTTACTGGAGATACTTGAAGTCATTATGTATCGATCAGCCAATTGGTGATCGATGCAGAAGGCGGGAGAGAGCTAAGTATTGAGAGAGAGACCGCCTGGTCAGCGCATCGTCGCTGCATGTAGCTTGGGAATGGAATGGCTTGGGAACAGCCATAAAACAATGACTCTGTAAAATTACACTTTCATGGGAAAGTGTTTATGCAAGGCAGCAACGATGGGTTGATGACTGACGAGGGTTTTGACTTGGAATCAGCATGACGCAACTTATGCGTTCTGCTGTGATTGAACAGGATTCGATGCCATGTGTGATGCACATGCCACACCATCCTCCTTTAGGGAAAAATGATTGAATTGTATGAGATCATTTTTGTTGCTATTGTTGTTGTCGCCTTCAAATACCTCTCACAATAAAGTTTCTGAAATGTATGCTTAATATCTATATTCAACGTTAATTTGTTATAATTATTTTGAATTATTTTGAAATTACTCTATTTTTATGAACTATTTGTTCATCTTGGTTGACAATATTTTTTATTTTAATGTTGGGATGATTTATTTCAATAACATTGAATGGTCCAGAGTAAACTGGATCCAGTTTCCGTCTTTTCTCCTTTTTCAACCAAACCTGGTCTCCTATCGCTACATCAATTGGATTTGAAACTAATTGCTGATTTTGTATTCTAGTTGTTTTAGCTTTTTCTAGCAGAGTTTTTGCTTTACTAGCTGCTTGTTGCATCCTAAATTTCAGTTCGTAATTGGTCGGTATGAGGTGTACTATTATAACAAAATGTGTAGTATTTAAGCCATGCATCCCAATTGTCATGCTCTTCATTGATAAAACTTCGGAGATATTCGTTTAGGCATCTATGGTTTCTTTCAAGACCTCCTATCGTTTCTGGGTGGTAGGCAGTTGAGAATTTTTGTTGGATTTCTAATAATTTGCAAATGTTTTCAAAAACTTCATTCTTATACTCGGTACCCAGATCTGATTTAATTGTATTTGGGCATCCGTATATGAGAATACAATTTTCTACTAAAGCTTTTGCTAATGTATTAGCCTGTTTGTCAGGTATTGGAGCTATGATAATATATTTTGATAAATCGCACTGAATTGTTAGCGCGTACCTATTTCCATTCTTTGATTTGGTTAACGGTCCAATTGTGTCTATTGATATGAGATCAAAGCATTTGGCTGGTGTTGTTGTTTCTAAGTATGTTTCGTTTGTTTTCATTTTGTGTTTATTCAGGCTACATTTCTCACATTGTTTGATGTGATTTGCTATCGTGCCTTTCATATTACGCCAATAGTATTTTGATCTTAATCGCTTCATTAATCTGCTAATACCAACGTGACCTCCCGTAGGGGTGTCGTGGTATTCTGAGATAATTTTCTTTATAGTGTCTTCATCGTTTATAACTTGGGCTGGTGTATAAATTATAATCGTAATGTTTTTCAGTAGTTTATTGCATGCTTCCTTAAAAGTTTCTCGAGAAATCATTGAAAATAATATATCATCTATTTTCACAGCAAGCATTTTTATTTTTAATGTGGCGGCCATTGCATCTAATGTCTGCAGACATTTTTGTATATTAAAGTTTCCTCTCTTGTAAAATAATTGCTCTTGTGCAAGAATTCTTTTCAGAGTTTTTGATAAAATTCGTACGTTTAGATTGTTGTCGTCTATATCGAAAATAACCTTTGGTATGTTAAACGCATCTAGGTTATTGACCGATTCATACGCTTTGAGGTGATCAGTCTCGTCAGCAGATGAATTGGTTTCTATGTCATTATCGTTCTGATTTATTTGCTGCCTGGTCATAGATCTTGTTTGGATTGGCAGTATGGTTAAATTTTTAAGTTCTTCGGAGTCGATTACTACGCGGGATAAAGCGTCGGCGCCAACGTTCTTTTTTCCGCTTATGTGTTCGACATCAAACGTAAATTCTTCTAGGTCAACTCTCATCCGGGTTAATTTTGAACTTGGATTTTTCATTGAAAATAGGTAGACGAGTGGACGGTGGTCTGTTTTAACCGTAAAACGTCTACCATACAAATAGGGTCTAAAGTAGTTGATTGCCCAATGTATAGCAGTCAACTCTTGTTCAATAGTGGATTTATTACTTTCACCCTTTGTAAACTTTTTGCTTGCATAAGCGACAGGCAACTCTATGTCACCATGCAGTTGTGACAAGACAGCACCGCATGCAATTTTAGATGCATCAGTGCTTAGAATAAACTTTTCTTTAAAATTTGGAAATTTCAAAATTGTAGGGGATAATAATTTTTGCTTTAAATGGTCAAATGCTTTTTTACATTTTTCGTCCCATTCAAATTTTACTCCTTTTCGCAGTAGCGCGTTTAAAGGGGCTGTTATTTCGGAGAAATAAGGAATGAACCTTCTATAATAATTACAGAAAGCGGTAAACCTTTTTACATCATCAACGTTGCGGGGTTCAGGGTAATTCAGTATTGCGGAAAATTTCGATTTGTCAGGTTGAATTCCTTCACAGGATATGTGATGTCCCAGGTAGGTAACATCACTTCTGAAAAACATGCATTTCGAAGGGTTCAATTTAAGGTTAAATTCTCGAAGTTTTACAAAAACTTTTTCAAGGTTTGAAAGGTGATGTTTGATTGAACATCCCACGATAATTATATCGTCAGTATAAAGGAAAGCGCATTCCGGAGGAAGACCGCTCAAGGCTATGGTCATCATCCTTTGGAAGCTGTTTGGCGAAATATTAAGTCCAAATGGGAGTCTATTAAATTCAAAATGCCCTTTTGTAGTGGAGAAAGCTGTGTAATTTTTTGACGAATCATTAAGTTCTATCTGGTGAAAACCAGACATTAAGTCCAGGGTCGTGAAATATTTGGCTCTTCCCAGTTGATCGAGAATATCATCGATCCTGGGGAGCGGAAATTTGTCGGCAACGATATTTTTGTTTAATCGCCTAAAATCGACTACAAGTCTCCAATTTTTAGCCTTTCCATCGCTTGACTTTTTAGGCACAAGCAAGATAGGAGAGTTGTAGGGCGATATTGATGGTCGAATAATATTTTCTTTTAGTAATTTATTCACTTGTTCATCTATCTCTTCGCGATGAACTTCTGGAATACGATAATTTTTGGTATATACTGGTGTTTTGTCATTTAATATTATTTCCTGTTTATAAAAATTATTGCATGTCAAACTTTCATGTTGAAGTGCAAAAATATCGCTAAATTTGGAACACAAGTTAGTTAAGCTCTTTTTAGCTTCATTTGGAACACTATCCGTTTTCAGTTCCATTATTAGACGTTCTTGTCTGTTTTGTAAATCAATTTTATCGAAAGTAAAAATATCATAGTTTTCTAAAGTTTCGTATGTTCTATCAAATGATTTGCTTATTTTTACCATTTCAGATGTAGTGTTTATAATTTTTACTAAATGGTTTCTAGTGTTAACTATTGATTTTGCACTAAAAACACCTGGTAAAATTTGTTTTGATTCCATGAAATAACTTCCTTCAGGTTTTCTGGAGTCGATAATTCTTAAAACCTCACACCTAGGTGGTATCATAAAATATCCACCTAGACTGTCTTGTATTGTAAACTCTATTTCTGTACCTGCATTGAAAACTGTAAGTATCCATGAATCATAATTGATACTACAATGAAATTTTGTCAGGAAATCTCTTCCCAAGATTCCGTCGGTGGGGATTGGAAAATCCTCGTTAATTAGTTGAAATTTATGTTGTATCGAAGTATTATTAGGACAAATTATATCTGTAGTAATTGTTCCTAGGGTTTGTAACTTTTGCTGTGTAATGCCTGAAAGTGAACAATTCTCTTTTACGTTTACTAATTCACTAGGATTAACAATATTTGCTTTTAGTATAGAAATATCTGCTCCTGTGTCCACTAGTAAAGTGCACACTTGATTAGAGGCAGTTATCTGGATATTTATAAAGTTCGTGCAGGATGTGCTAATATTGTAACATTTCAGCGTCTCGCAATATTGGCCAGTGCGACCTGCGAGTTCTGTAGAGGAACTTGCTGGTTGGACTGTTGAGGTAGCTGAGCTGGACTGGCTGCCATGCTCGTTATGCCCCCAACGTTCATAGGTTGGGGGGCCGGCATGTTTTCCGGCTGGGCATAATAAACGCGATTATGCGGGTGATAATTTCCTCCTCGAAAATTATTACCACCTCTGTTTCCAGATCCGTTACGATACCCATATCCACCTCTACCTCGAGATGAATTTACCCATTTTGATTTCCATGACTGCGTCCGTGGTACGTATTGCCTCCGCGAGGTGCATTGCCTCGGTTGTTGCGTCCACGGTGACCACCTCTGGCGTGATTGTAATTGGGGCCTTTGCAATACAAGATAGTGTTGGTTGTAGGATTTTTTTCATTTTCCGTTGCTTTGCCTATTGCCTCTGCCAGGGTATCAAATTTACCGGCTTTTATGATCAGTTGTGTTTCTTTATTTTTAAGTCCGCTTGCCAATGCATTCGTACCGGCTCTAACAGCCAGCCTCGATGCAGTGTCAAGTGGAACTTTTTCTGCAACATAAGCATTTTCGAGTTGGAGTGTTAATTTCTCGATTTGCTCCGTAAATTTGGCTAATTCTGAAGTTTGTCTTTCATTTGATAATTTGGCCAAAATTACCTCAGGTTGGAGGGTAGTCGAACATTTCGCTTTCAGGCCATCAATTATTTCTTTAATTTCCTGTGGGTTGTCGCCCACAGCTGATCGAGCTTTTCCCGATAATTTAGATAAAATTACTCGGATGGCGGCTGCCTTGTTTGCATTTGTGACGATAGTCTCCAATGCCTTGATTGCGGCAATCACTCTGTCTAACTTGTCACTGCTTCCGTCGAACTCGGGTATGAGCGTGGAAGCAGTCTTAATAGTATCTAAAACTGACGTCATGTTGGCGTTTAATCTTTTTGTAAAAATAATAGCTGTTACTGCTGCTTTAAATGAAACTAAATGTAATTTGCTTTTTTGATCTACTATTTGCTTAATAACTTGATATACTCTAAGTGCTTTTTGATATATTATTTCATTGTCTGGATTATCTGTAGTTTCTCTTAGATTGGCAATTTTCCAAATAAGATCCTTTGCTATGTTTGAATTTTTTGTCAATATTCTTTGTGATGACCTTACATTCTCTTTTGATTTTAGGTCTTCATATACTTGTTTTAATTTATTGTATGTATCTTTCATTGAGACTTGTTAACTTTAATGTAAAAATAATAGATGGATAAACTCACTCGATATTTATGTTGCTTGCTTCCGGATTTGTTGCTTTGGTCTCATCTTCCTGCGGATTATAGATGCTTCTTGTGGTTCAGCTCCACTGCTTCCGTTGCACTCGTAAAAAAAATTATGTCGCTTCTGCTGCACTCGTACAATAATCATCTGGCTTCCGTTTCACTCGTATATTAATCATCTTGCTTCTGTTGCACTCGTATGTAAATCATCTCGCTTCTGTTGCATTCGTACAATAATCAGCTTAATTTCTCGAATTGGTATGTTGTAGTGTTATTTTCCGACGGGTTTACTGTCATCCCGTTTCGCGCACTTTCAGTTTATTTCGCACTGTTCCCTAAATCGTTTTTGTAGACACACACTTGTGTACACTGTCACTTTGTCAGTTTTTTAAATTGTGGTCAGATCCGAAATAGTTTTCGCAGCTTTCAAAGCCTGCGCACGGGTGTGTTCTTTGTAAAGTTTGTACACTGTTATAAGCAATTGCACAGAGACGATCACGAGTATAATCGTGAGTTTGAATTCGTGCTCTCTATGCTGCTCTGCGTGAATTTCCAGTCTATTTAAAACTTGGACCTGGGGGTCCCCGGAATTCTGTGATTCTTTTGACTTTTCGTTCCCCATGTTGACAATTAACGCTGGTCATTATTTAAACTTGTTTTTCGTGAGGGGAATTAGTCACTTCACACCGATTATCACGTCGTTTGTTCACTGCTGCAGTTTACGATTAGCTCAGAAATTCAGCTTCTTCTTATTTGCACTTATTACTTATTACACAAATATTGTTAATTGTGCTTCACTTAATGCATTTTTTGGAGAAGGCTGTGCTTGGTTTTAATGTCACTGGGCGCCATGTAAGCATGATGTCGGCATGTCATCGTGACTGATTTTAAACACCTTACGTGTTGAGTATGAACTTAGGAATGAATCTTTATTTCAGTAATTGGCTTAACCTAACCTCCTATTTACTGGAGATACTTGAAGTCATTATGTATCGATCAGCCAATCGGTGATCGATGCAGAAGGCGGGAGAGAGCTAAGTATTGAGAGAGAGACCGCCTGGTCAGCGCATCGTCGCTGCATGTAGCTTGGGAATGGAATGGCTTGGGAACAGCCATAAAACAATGACTCTGTAAAATTACACTTTCATGGGAAAGTGTTTATGCAAGGCAGCAACGATGGGTTGATGACTGACGAGGGTTTTGACTTGGAATCAGCATGACGCAACTTATGCGTTCTGCTGTGATTGAACAGGATTCGATGCCATGTGTGATGCACATGCCACATAACCCCCTTTTGGTGAAGTACCCCAGTGCTACGCCGCCCGCCGGGTAAATAGGCCCCGTAAAAGCTGGGGTGGTAAGCGAAAACTTACAATTGTCGCCCAACTGAAATACAGATTTTGAGGAAAAATATTCTTAAGGAATATTTTTCCTCCCGAGCGTGGGGTACTTCCTCCAAAAGTTAGACGGCTGCAGAAAGATTGCGTCCGAAAAAGAAGTTTATTCCGGATATCTATTGAGTTTGGAAAATGAGAAAGACGCGGTAAGCCGCAGAATTTCCAGCTTCGTGTGTCTGATTTACAACAGCTACTCATTGAAAGCGTTTTGATATCGGTTCGTCATGATATATCGGCTCTAAAGTTTAAAGTGAGGGAGTTTCATCAAAAGCTCAGTAAGAAAACGAAGCATTAGTGATTGCAACCAAAAAATGAGCAGCCCCCCCCCGCCAATCTGCCGCGCATACTTCGCTGCCCTTACCAACTCATCAACACTTCTGATGTACAGTCAATTCCTCGAGCGACACCCAGCATGTACCTACAACAATATGCATATATATATATATATATATATATATATATATATATATATATATATATATATATATATATATATATATATATATATATATATATATATATATATATATATATATATTTTAATTTAAGGAGTAATTGTAGTAATGAAGATAGAAAATTAAACTAACTGAAAATATGATTGTAGAAACTACGAAAAATATAGTTCAGCAGGTGGGACTCGAACCCACAACTTCCAATATCCGGTCAGATGTGTTCCCGTTACACCACCGCAGAACGTTAAAGACGTAGTTCTAGAATCGAGTTTTGTATCGCTTATCCAATTCTCGCACTTCGTACATTTACTCAGTAGAGACTATTATTTATAGCTGGCTATTGTTTCAACACCCTCAGTGGAAGTTGGAATGACTTCTCAGTGTGAGAGATAGAAACGTGCCAGTAAGTTGCCATCTCTACCAGCAGCAACATCGACTTGCGTCACAAACATTTTTACTTTTCTTTTTTCGACTCTAAGCAAAGTCATGCTATTTTTTAATTTTAATTTAAGGAGTAATTGTAGTAATGAAGATAGAAAATTAAACTAACTGAAAATAGGATTGTAGAAACTACGAAAAATATAGTTCAGCAGGTGGGACTCGAAGCGATACAAAACTCGATTCTAGAACTACGTCTTTAACGTTCTGCGGTGGTGTAACGGGAACACATCTGACCGGATATTGGAAGTTGTGGGTTCGAGTCCCACCTGCTGAACTATATTTTTCGTAGTTTCTACAATCATATTTTCAGTTAGTTTAATTTTCTATCTTCATTACTACAATTACTCCTTAAATTAAAATTAAAAAATAGCATGACTTTGCTTAGAGTCGAAAAAAGAAAAGTATATATATATATATATATATATATATATATATATATATATATATATATATATATATATATATATATATATATATATATATATATATATATATATATATATATATATATATATATTATTTCACAACATTAATGTCCGTTCGCCGACAAAATTTTTCTCATGCTGCATCAATTAAATCGTTTAACCATACGTTGTTTTCTAACCATTTTGGTGTATAACGTTGAATTGCTCGTGCGCCAAAAAAAAAAAGAACGATGCAGCAATATATGTGGGTTGGAATGTTCGTTCTGCACTAAGTAGCTGATAAAATCATTTCAACCACATCGATTGGAATAGGCCACTTACAGTCCATAAAGTATTTGAAACCACGATTCAGTTTGTGTTTAATACGCAAAGTACATAGGTACTAAGCGATTCACTTAGATGATACTCTTATGAAAATGCACCGGAATAAACATGAATGATCACTTTATGTTTTTTTTTTTTTTGTCTGTAATTAACCGATAAAGCACGGCCATCACTGTTGATGACACAAACTGTTTTTCGCCATGCTTTTATTTATTGCTTCACTGAGGCTGAGCGTACAACGCAGTATTTTCATTTGCTTAACTAATTCACTGGACTGGTGTAAATCTGCATGATTGGAGAAGGCGATTGATTCTGTATTTGAATAATACCGTCGATAAGCGTAGATTTCCGTAAACAGATAATTGATATTTGGTGATCATCCACCTTTCCGGAACGGCTCCATTGGATCTTGAAATCGGCCTGTCCAAAATCACCACGAACAATGTGGTCCGCTGTGGAGGTTTCAGCAACGTTGCACTCCTACATCGTTATCGTTTTGCAATGCTGTGCAAAATGTGTGCATATTGTTGTAGGTACATGCTGGGTGTCGCTCGAGGAATTGACTGTACATCAGAAGTGTTGATTAGTTGGTGAGGGCAGCGAAGTATGCGCGGCAGATTGGCGGGGGGGGGGTCTGCTTGTTTTTTGGTTGCAATCACTAATGCTTCGTTTTCTTACTGAGCTTTTTATGAAACTCCCTCACTTTAAACTTTAGAGCCGATATATCATGACGAACCGATATCAAAACGCTTTCAATGAGTAGCTGTTGTAAATCAGACACACGAAGCTGGAAATTCTGCGGCTTACCGCGTCTTTCTCATTTTCCAAACTCAATAGATATCCGGAATAAACTTCTTTTTCGGACGCAATCTTTCTGCAGCCGTCGCTACTGTGCCATCCGGTAGCTTTTCAATGCTTTGGCAATCGTAGCTCGGACACTGACATTTATTTTTATTTCACTTTCAAACAGTGAAGCTGCAGCCGCCAACACGACACTTGAAGTACAGCTTAACTAATAATTACAGCAATTCAACTTTCGGGGCACATAATGTTTTTTCACGAACTTCGTTTCAAATCACTGGTCACTGGTCGCCATGTGGTAAAATTCTTTCTTTAGTCCGGCTTCCAACCGGACCCGGGAATGTCATCACTTATTGACTATACACGATGAGTGTTGTTAGTCGAATGAATCGCACTGAGCGATCAGTTTATTGTACACGTCGGTAGCAATACCCTTTTCTGCTGATGCAGCGGGTGATCGCACCGTCGTTTTATGCTGATGCGAAATATGATCGCACCGCTTGTTTTATATTTACTTATATTCTAAATGGGGACGGGACACGAGGCATATGGACGCTAGGCATATGGATGTTAGGCATAGTATGCTAGGCATACAGACGCGAGGCATAATGGATGTGAGGCATAATGGA
The DNA here is from genome assembly GCF_029784165.1 of Wyeomyia smithii. NCBI lineage: Eukaryota > Metazoa > Arthropoda > Insecta > Diptera > Culicidae > Wyeomyia > Wyeomyia smithii. The sequence goes on from NC_073694.1 coordinate 87,693,975, forward strand.
TACGAGGCATACTGCCAAAAGGCATAACGAACGCGAGGCCGAATGGACGCGAGGCCGAATGGACGCGAGGCCGAATGGACGCGAGGCCGAATGGACGCGAGGCCGAATGGACGCGAGGCCGAATGGACGCGAGGCCGAATGGACGCGAGGCCGAATGGACGCAAGGCCGAATGGACGCGAGGCCGAATGCGATGTTGTACGATCGCATGAGATCCAATTATGTAGTTCTGGTGTTTAAATATTCGTAAAGAGTTTAAGTTGGGTATAATACTTTTCATGAAATCATGCGGCGAGACGCATAAACGAGGGCAAGGAAACGAGGCGACCGCCGTGGTTTCCGCAGTCCGAGCCGGCCGCCGACCCGCCGTCGGAAGCGGCGGCCTCTCGCACCCAAACAACTGATCTACTGGTTTGCTAGGTCTACTCAAACAGAGTTTTCTTCCCTTAGTTAAGTCCGAACGAGCATTAGCGAGTAAGGACAGCATTCGCCCGAACGAGTCGGCCGAAGGCCGCGAGTGTATTGCTTTCCAAATGACACTTTGAAGCGAAATACATGTTATTTAAAGAGGACTGTGATGATGGTGACGATAAAAACATATTCCGCATCACTTTCTCTTGGCCTTGTGTCCTTTCGGCCTTGTATCCATTCAGCCTCGCGACCATTCGGCCTCGCGTTCATTCGGCCTCGCGTCCATTCGGCCTCGCGTCCATTCGGCCTCGCGTCCATTCGGCCTCGCGTCCATTCGGCCTCGCGTCCATTCGGCCTCGCGTCCATTCGGCCTCGCGTCCATTCGGCCTCGCGTCCATTCGGCCTCGCGTCCATTCGGCCTCGCGACCATATGCCTCGTGTCCGTATGCCTGCCGTCCATTATGCCTAGCGTACTATGCCTCGCGTCCGTATGCCTCGCGTCTGTATGCTTAACGGGGTGTCATCATTCTAAATGGTGCTTGGAATAAGTCCATTACAAGCGAAACAAATTCTCGGTCTGCGAGTCACCAGAGGCAACGGTGCGATTTCAATTGACTACCGCTGAGCTACTTGAAAACTTCAAAAGGCAGGATTGCAACGCTATTTCAACTCCTCTCGACGTTAACCAACGAAATAAATAAAGGCAAAAAGGTTTCCTATGGAATTCCATACACTCGAGCGACATGGTTTTGGGAATCACCGTTTTTGATTGTCTCTAGCACCGATCGTAGCTGTTCAACGATCCATGACCGCCGATTGGACTTTCGGACAATGCTGGAAACGAGATGAAATGTAAGCAAAAAATTTGTTTACAAAGAGTCCTTTTGCTTCGAGCTAAGGGAAGCGTTATGCCCCGAACGTAATAAGAGAATGTTTCTGGTTATATAACGGTAATTCTCATTGAAACTTACTGATATTTCATCAGAAATATGTTGGTCGACATATATTCCATGCAATAACACTTTTCGCTGGTGGAAAACATCAATTTAAGAGCTAAAAACACGTAATTTAGCTGAGAAAAAAATTAGACCGTTTGCAACGAAAACTTTTTTTTGTATTTATTCACATATTCTGACATTTCAGTGCTGGCAAATGGACAGGGTGACTAAAGAAAACATAGAATCAAATAATAGAATTATTATTTTGTTATTAAAATGTTTCTCCATTGTAAATCAGAGGGGGTGCATCTTGCCTCAACGGTGCTTATTACCCCAGGTACCCCTATATATGTTTTTTAGTCTGAGATGTATTTTTGCGAAGTTACTGTATGATGCTAGACCTCCTTTATATCAGTGGCGTTACAAGGACAAGGTGGGAAGGGGGTGGGGGTGAACGATCTTAACCTTCAATGATTTTAAATCTGCTGGAGCGATCAGCATGAATTAGGTATTAGAGTCTATTGTAGCTGTTGTATTTCAACGATTTTGAATGTCATATATTCCATTAGTGTGGCAAGGGGGGGGGGGTAAATTAACTATTTGTAAGCTCCTCAACACCTATTTTGCTCACCGTGCCAATTTCGATTGGTGGGTGTGTTTCTATAACATTGGTTTTTCTGTATCCCAGTGGCGTAGTAAGGGGGGGAACGTACTAATTTTATTATTTTTAAATTATTGAAATGTACGTCGTGAAAATTTATATACAGGTGGTTGCGATGAAATTTCGCACAGGTTATTATTTTAGGCAAATAAACAAAATGTATATGGTCGGTTCTTTAAATTCGATGATGATATTTTTTTCCACTCATGCCATTGCCACCCTAATAATCATTCATGCTAAATTATCCTCTAAAGCAATGGAATGTGATTTTTTACACGTTTTACAATATTCGTTGGTGTCTTAGAAACAGGTCTGTCGAAAAGCGAAGGTTTTCTGTTTACTAAAAGTTGTGCTTTAATTAAAAAAAATTGAGTAAATTTTAAAATCACGATTTTAAAAGTTTTTTAATGTTTCTTATTGCCCTACGCTCTAGTTTGAATAAAAGAAAAAGAATCATGAACCTTATAAGATGATACTACTAACAAAATTACTAAAACATCAGAAATGTAAAATTTTTATGCTAGACTCGCACTAAATCAAAATGGGGTTTTCTATAGGAAAATTTTTGCAGGTGTTAAAGAAACACGTTTAAGTAAAAGTAAATGTATTTTCAGGATCAAGATTCTCAAAATCATTTTTGAATTTAGGTCTAATAATGTACAAGATCAATCACGATTGCCACTGCTACTGTTTTGATTTAGAACGATGATAGTGATTATTGTACACCTCAAAAACTGGGGAAATAATATCATGATCTGCGTTTCAGAATCCCATTTTTATATAGTAGATAACTTTGATGATGAGGATATAATTTTGATATTACAACTAATGCGTTATGCTCTCCTGGTTAGGTTAGGGGTTTTACGCAGGACAAATTGGTCTATGTGCCATCGAGTAAATTTTTCAGCCAAAGCAATTTTCGAAAAATCTTTGAATAAAATTCTGTTCAACGAATTCTCTTAAACGGTATGTTATAATATAAAGGTAATGAAGTGATTTAACATGGGAATACATGAAATTAACATTTTCTTTGCGAAATAAGTGATTTGATCTGAATGTACATAGACCACTCTGAAATTCAGATTTCACTGGAATTCTCGAATCGTTTCGGAACAGAGTGGTCTATGTAGGTACACAAGGCTAGTAAAAGACAAAGAAAATGACGGTAACTCGTAAAGAATGACTAGTGTCACATGTTAAATGATAGAAATAGCATGTCGTCAAAGGAGATGTGTCCTAAAAATGAACAGTTGAAGAGAAGGATGAAGCAGATAACATTTCGCGAGCTGATAGGAGGGCTTTAGTTCATCGCACAATGCGCGAGACCGGACATTAGTCATGCGGTCAGCGTGGTCAGTAGCTTCTGCAGCAATCCAGGATTTGCTCACTGGACAGCAGCAAAACGGATTCTTCGCTATCTTCGGGGCACCAAAGACCTCAAGTTGTCATACCGCAATAAAAACGACTCCCTGTTTTCCGGATACAGTGACGCCGATTGGGGTAACGATCCTGAGACAAGGCGTTCACTCAGTGGCTACGTTTTCATCCAAAGTGGTGGTGCAATATCGTGGAGTTCCCGGAAGCAAACCACAGTTGCCTTATCGACAACAGAGGCCGAGTACATGGCGCTTTCATCAGTCACGCAGGAAGCAAACTGGTGGCAAGGATTCTTAGCCGAGCTTTGGGGTACTAAGGATCCCATCATCATCAAATGCGACAATCAGAGTGCTATCAGTCTTGCAGAAAAAGAAATTGGCTATTCAGCAAGAACTAAGCACATTAATATCAGGCATCATTTTGTGCGTGAGCAGGTGGAGAAGAAAAAAATCAAGCTGGAACATGTCGCATCTAACCTTAAAGCTGCAGACATCCTCACGAAGGCGTTACCAAGTTCAAAACTATATGAAGATATGAAGATGTTAGGAGTTAAACAATGTTCCGCTCAAAGAGGGATGTTAGCATAGTAAGCGTTTACTTTGTAATATTGAATAAAGATCATTCTCTGTTATCAATCTAAACCAACTAGACGTGTTAATTATATCAAAAATCAAAACACTTTATGTCTATATGTCATAACACGAGAATTGAAAGTGATTTCCTTTAGAAAATGAGGTGTTGCGCGATAAATAATTCTAAAGTGTTTCGCATATGAATTTTATATGTTTTGACCAGTAGGGTGAATTCAAGTGCAAAACAATTTATAATGTCGTGTCGATTTCTTTCAGTGTATATTAGTGTAACCACAGATAACAGATATCCAAGCTAGAACAAAAAAATCCAGAAATCGCGTGTAAGATTTCAAATTCTTACTCGTCTGGAATGCTAACGACATCTTTCTGCAACTTACGACTTCCACCACTTTAGTGATGGAACCACTGGATTATAGTCAAAGCTGCCAGACGCATGAAAATTCTCACAAATAGTAGAGTCGCTGTTTCATTTTTGTTGTTCTCGCAACACTGCAACCATCTCAGCCGCCACTGCGCTGTCAGTTCGGCTTACAAAAACAAATACATTGAAATAATTCCCGCAGTTCATGTTGTGTGAACACCGTGAACACGCAGTTATTCTATGTGTTTGTAAAGTCGGAAGAAAGTTCGGAAGTCGGAAGTCCGACTTCCGAACTTTAATTTAGTGCTGGCGCCACAATAATATCGATAAGAGCTGGAAAACTATCGATTTTATCAAATCATTGACCACTAAGTGTTCTTAGCGCCACCATACTGCGTATTGCGACATGCTAAAAAACAGTTGCGTCTTTTTACACATGAAGCAAAATTAGCTTGGATGTCTGTTATCTGTGGTGTAACTCAATCTTTTCTGGCAACAACAGTGCACGGATCCAACATATGCTTGTAGAAGTAAGCAGAAAATCCAGTGGTCAAAGCAATAAGCAATATGATTCTCATATACCTTGCGAACTCAAAGTAATGTGGCGCCTCCGAACAACTCCTTGAAACATTAATGGTGAATGTGTGTGTAATGTGCATAAACTATCAAATACGAGCTTGGCAATAACAATTACATAAATATCTTGTCAAACGTGCCGGCACGATAACTCGCATACAGACACAGTTGATGTTTCTTGGACGCGTTGAAGGCGTTTCGACCTTGTTTACAGTCATATGCAGGGAGCTGTGCGTCTTGTTATTATTCGTCTTAGTTTGTAGCACATCTGTTCAACCACAGATAACAGACATCCAAATTAGAACAAAATAACAGGAGGGTTATGTGCAAAGCTACGACCGCAAGGTTGAAGTAAAATACTTTTACAAGAAAGATAACCGGGCTGCTTGCGTGTCAGTCATTTTTTTTCTAGTAAATAAACGTTGACTAATCAGACCGATCGAATTTTGCGCTTCAACAAGGATCCACCATTTTCAATAATATAGTAAGCACAGAGAACAGACATTCATGTTCATATAAAGAAATTTGAAAATTGTGTGTAAAAATTTGAGTCAAAATACGTTAATACACTAACGACATCTGTCTTGTGGTGCCCCAGTTACACTGCACAAATATTGCTGTATCGATATTTTATCGATATCAGTGCTTGGTTTGTAAGTGACAAAAGCGCCACATAGCGGGAGCATTACCACTTAGTGGTAAATGACGGTTGCAAGTTTTTACACATCTTTTGAAAAGAAGATGAACGTCTGTTCCCTGTGTAGTAAGTTGCTTGTCATGATTGGGGCTCGACAATTTTTAAATTTTGGGATGAAATTTTTTCGGATGCCGTGCTCATGACTGAAGGAAAAGATAATTCAGTACGTTCTGAGACACGGAAACCAAGGAAAATTTATAACTTTTACAAATTTAAAAATGTAAATTAACTCAAGAGAAAACATTAACGCTTTAATCATCAGGTTTTTATTTCATCCTGAAAAGGGCCATTTACAGTTTAATTTAGTATCGGATAAGATGCCGATTACATCTTTAAAAATAAACAGTGAAATGCTGATATAACACTCAAAACTAGACGGCTCACGTGTTGTCAAAATGAGTCAACTGTTCATTGAATGCATTTACTAGTGCCCACTATCGCACAGAGACTGCATTTCACCAAAGTGCCTCGCTGCATCAGCCACTATCGATGCTGAGATCCGCTGCAACTAGTGCGCTATCCATAGCCATGCCACAGTTGTGGCCGCTTTACGCTGCCATTGGTATCCTCTGTCCCTGCATCAGCTGGCCGAGCTGCTATCGTTGCTGGGATCCGCTGCAAATAGTGCGCTATCCACTGCACTGCTAGTGCTGCTGCTGAGGGAGGACGACTGCTGTTGTCGCTGTCTAGAACTATTATGAGCGGCTTCGGCTGAAACAGGCTCTTTTATAGGCCAAATAGCATGTTTAAAATTGCAAGGTATATGATTCTGTCGACCGTCGACAATCGAGGACGAATTTTTCGTTTTGACAAGGCTTGACTATTTTAAATAATACAATAGTGTGAATAATAAAACTACAATTATCTTCTTTTGGGAAGAATTTTAGAAGATTTTCCAATCAATTGCTGCAAAAACGAAGGAAATCCATCGAATACTAACAGATTTATTAGCATTTAAAATTGGACATATTTTTCACTTTTTTCGGTTTTAGATTTTCATTTCACATCCCTATGTAGCCGAACTGCCTGAGAAAAGTATTCTACTTTAAAACTCCAACACTTTAACCACTTTAGTGATGGCAGCGCTGGATTACAGTCAATGCTGCCAGACGTATTCAAATTCTCACATATTATGCGACAAATCACCCAAATCACCGTTTGTTAAAAATATCTACATTAAAAAACGGCAACCCTTCTCATTGCGATAATATCGATAAGAGCTGAAAAACTATCGATTTTATCAAATCATTGACACTAAGTGTTCTTAGGGCATCCTTAACGGTGCGCTTCTATACCCCGTTTGGCAGCGCTCTATCATCACTTCATACCGTACTGGTTGCTGCTAAACGCACTAGAGAAATAGCAGCCGGGCCTCCGGCAAGTATCGCGCTCTCAAATTTGGCAGCCCGATAGCAGCGCTGCTAAAGGTTTATGCTGGAGAAACGTCAAACAGAGACGATAGCAACGACCGGTGTGAAAACGGGTGAGTGAGCAGAATAGCCGCGCCGTATACAATCGCCATAGCAACTTGAATAGTAGCGCACTGTTAAGGATGCCCTTAGTGCCACCATACTGCGTATTGCGACATGCTCAAAAACCGTTGCATTTTTTTTCACTTGAAGCGAAATTAGCTTGGATGTCTGTTATCTGTGGTTCAACTAAAGAACCAAAAACGAGACAAAATCTCTTTATTTTAAGTATCGACATCTGGCGGTTGAGAGAACCTTAGATTATTGAAACATACACGCTGCTTTATTTTAACTCTAATCTGATTAGGATCTACTCAGTTTGGTATTCTTATGCAAAATGTCAAAAAGTGAGTAATCGAGTACTGGACAATTGAGTAACATGAACCCAAATTTTCATAATTACCATGTTTACTCAGTTTTGAGTTATTATCCATGATGATTACTCACCCTGAGTATATGTATATGTCAAAAGTTTTCAACAGCAATATTATCGGTTTCGGAAGAACAATTGGTGTCTCTTTTTATTCGTTGGCTAGCAGTAAGTATCTGATCTGTCATCAAATCAATAATTTCTTAATCAATTAATAATTTCAGCCCAACATCAGTATTGCAGAGGATTTGAAAACACCTAAAAGATCTCTTCAAAATGAACAACCGCATGTTGTATGTTCTACGATGCCGTTTAAAGCCGGACTTTTATTCGTGATAACAAACGGAAACATTTGTATTGATGTACAGTGCTCAACAATCGATGCAATTTAAATCCTTCGCAGTATTCGGTGACGAATGATGACGGATTTTCTGGCACAAAAATGTAAATCACAGTTCACGGGCAACTGTCAACCGGTTGGGTGCCACATTCAATGAAGACATGGGAATGATTTAGTAAATTTTCTAATGTTTCGATGAAAAATAAATCTGTGTTTTTGATTGTTCTGATTTTATTTTCTTTATTGAGTCAGATTTACAAAAACCAGAAATCATTAAATTTCCGTATTTAGGCAAACTGGGTAACTTGTACTCATTTTCGTTAATTTCTGGTTTGCATTAACAGAGTAGATTCTACTCAGTTTTTGACGTATGACGCCCTTACTCAGAAGTGAGTAACCGTAAAAGTACCCTAATTAGGGTACCTCCACTTTTTTCAAAAGTGGGTGATATCTAACTCACTTTAGAGTAACAAAAAATGAGCGTGTAGATATCCAACTCAACCAACAATACGGGCAACAAAAATGTGGCGCCCCTTCGAGTATGATGGCGGTTGGGTGAACTACATCATAGACTAAAGAGACATAGATATCCAAGTTGGGCTTCACTGCATATAATCTCAAGGCAACACTCTGAACTTGCCATCTGTAGGCCGTTGGGTGAACTAAAGCATATCCACTCGGAAAAATATCATGGTATTCCTTATCATTTCAGTACACTGAAATAATCTCACCTGTTCATATTATATGGGAGTGTTATAAATTTGCACTATTAGAACTTCCAATCAAAACGATGTGATCGAAAATGTGTCATGCATTCTTCATAGGATCGTCTGATAGACTGACATTACTACCAAGCTTTTAAAAAAGATAAGAAAACCCTTTAAAAACTAAAGAACATATAATCCATTAGACTCATTGGAAACACCATAATTTATATCTTGACATACACTAACATTTTCATAGGAAAATCTCATGCATTCTTTGTTATTTTCCTATAGAAATAACTTCACTAAAGGGACTGTTTCTTTCATATGATATGTACATGAAAACAAATCGAAGTGTTTGTTTATGAAATGTACTAGAATTTATTATAAAAATATAAAATATATAATATTTAGCAAATTTGTGATTGGTTGTTGACTGTTGAACGGCAATCCTAAAAATTAAGGCAAAAATGAATTACGTCGGTTATTCCTGACAAATGATTAATAAAAAATAAATTACCGGTTCAACGTCGGCCACTTGATCCCAGTTCCAATTATCTGTTCGTTGTTTGCCCTACGATTTGATAAGTGCCAAATTCTTCGGTGTAATCTATAGTTGTGAATATTTATGTAAGTTTGAGCTCAAATGGAGTATAGAAAAATAACTTACCCATTGGAGATAAGCAAATATCCTTCCAATCGCCCAATAAGACGCCGTCTTTTCGTGGTGTAGCCATTTTGAATAACCATCTGGATTATTCGATACCAAATCCAAACGTCAAAACAAAATTTCACAAGTACTGAAGAACTGACAAGAAGTGCGGCGACGTGTGTTTTTCATTAGATTTATCAATAAGATTTATGTTGGTTTCGAAACATGGCGGTTTTATATATTTACTTTATAAAATGTATTCCGCAATATTGCCGGTAAATTCAAATTTTTGCGGCACATGTTAGACGTAAATGAATATCAAATAAAATGGATGTGAAAATCCGATAATAATTATTTCATTGTGCGATTCGTAAAAATTATTGTATCACATTTAATTTATAAATGGATTTCTAATGGAATCATATAAAATTGAGAGATCTTTTGATATGTGAAATTCATTGGACGAATTCAATAGAGAATATATGTCGACTTGTTTCAGATAGTGAGCTTGACCAGATTCTCACACCCAGAAAAATATCATGTTACTTTCAATCAGATTTGTACGGCGGTTTTCAATCGACTTTACAATATAATCTAGATGATTTGGTTCTCAATCGACTATTAAAATTGGTACAAACAACAAATGAGTTATGCTAATGATGACTAGAGCAAGATACCTGACTTCATACATTTTGCTTGCAACACCTTTATAACGGTGCCATCTGATGACCTTAAAACTGTGATTATTAGCAAAATCGATTTATCATGCTCAATCCGCTAGATGAAAACAAAAACAGAATGGCAATATCGTATAAGGATATTGAAAATTAGATGATAGGACCATACAATGATATTGAAAAACATGCTTCACCTTTCACCACCTTGTCGTCATCACCAAATTAACAGTATACAAATTAGTTCAATTTTCGTTCACGCGTAGCGAAACTCGTGTCCGCTGCATACTGCAAGAGTAACGTATTGTGTACTTGTCATCTTTGGTTATGCTTAAAAACATATTGTTGAAACGACTATGAACGATTAGTCATACTATCATCAAAATAAATAATTTATATCATGGTCATCTCACACATTGACATTTATTTTAGTCCTGTTGTGATAAATTATTGTTATTATCTAGACCATATAGATTAGTCTGTTAAAAACACCGCACAAATCTGACCAAGCCTAAAAAGATAGCAATTACCTTAATTAATTACCTAAATTATTGAAACTCTTTAGTCTATGTTCCAACCTAAGACAAGACGCGACAGCTGGTCACCGTTACATTCAACCAATTTGAACCGGCTGCTGATTGGCTGAATCCGATAACGCAATCGTCACGTAGAAAATACAACGAGGTTACTTTTCACTGTGAAGCAGTGATGCTGGAGAGCCATAATTTAGCTATTATAATTGTTCATAAATAATGATGCAAAAGCATGCAAGGTACATGATATTACCGAGTAATGTATTTCACTGTTATAACTTTAAAAATGCATTGATTAATTGTTTTTTTACTATTTCGGTTGAAGTCCAAGAAACTTAGGAAGAAAACATTGATAGTAGAAGTATGCTTTATTGAACATAAAATAATAAATAAAAATTGAGTATTTTTCGCCCATATATTGCAATTTCAATTTGTTTTATTTTCATTGACCTGCAGAAGTTGTTAAAAATAATCATTCTGGCATCAACGGTATGGAACGTTCAAAAAGTAAGAGGGTGGTATTCAAGACACGACCGCATGACGTTGGACTACGGTATTCTTATATTCCATTAAAACAAATAATAGAGAGAATTGCAACTCTAGTATTTGCTGCAATTTTATCTAACAGTGCATTTCTGGATGCTGAGATGTTAAAACGTTATAAATAATAATATATACTAAAAGAATGGATATTTTTTATTTAATCGCTGTCATTTCATACATATTCGAATCAACCTTTTGTTTGCTGCACTACCAAGACAATCATTTAATTGAGCGAATTGGTAAAATTTTCCTATCTAAGCAAAAGCAAACTTTACGAAACTATCTGAAATTGGAGCTCAGAACGATTCAACCGAAAATTTTAAATTTGAAAATTGTTTAACATTTAATCGATAAAACTCATGCTAGGTTAGTTCCAGCCCAGCATATAACTTTATGTATTTGAAAAAAAAAAAACGTTTGGTTCAATAACTCAATATAGCAAGAGCTCAATCACACGTTTTCGGTAGTTGTTATCAAGGTTTGGGCGAGTGACAGGAAAATATCTTAACTTCTTCAGTTGTGATTTAGAGCATTTCTAATTGTTTTGTTATTTTTCACGATAGCGACAAGTTTGTTTCTTTCTCTGTGTGCGAGAAACAAAATCAAAACCGCGCACCGAGAAACAAAAACGAAAATTTAATGAATGCTCATTGAGAAAACTTGCAACTCTTTTTACCAATAACTTATGATACTCAAAAGTACCCGTTTTGATCTAAATCAAATTTCTAGTAAATAAGTGTTGATCATTCATAGGCAGTAATTTTTCCTCGATGAATAAAGACTGGCTGAAGAAGTTAAAATCGCTGCTGTAAAATCAAATTCACAACTGTGTTCGTTAAGACGTTTTAATATTTTCAATGACAATAATAATCTTCGATAAACACCCGCTATAGTTATTCACACACATGCTATAACTATCTAAACACGCGTTAAAACTATTCATACACACGCTGTAGCTATAGCTATCCATACACACGCTATTCCTTTCCATACATCCGATACAACTATCTATACACACGCATAAGCTATCCAACCATGTGCTATTACTATCCATACATACGCTATAACTAATCATTACACACGCAGCAGCTATCCACACACAAGCTATAACTATCCGTACACACGCTGAAGATATACACGCAATAGCCATAATATGCTACACATGCTAGTGTCTTACACACGCTATAGCTAGCCATACACACGCAACAGCACCATCCCTATCATCGCAAATGTCATAGAAATACAGATGCACATACGCTATATGTGCACACTGCACACACACCCAACGTTTTCACCCAACGATATCTGAATTGGATTACCGCTGGTGGGGTCCAGCTCAGATCGAAGGAGCACCGAACTGAATGAAGAAATGCAGCTTCCCACTACCTCCGCCGCTGCTGCCTGATACCACCGCTCTGGTTCTGCTGCAGCTCAGTTTGGCCGCTGGAATCAGCCACCGCTGCTGATTATACAAGACCGGCCTGGTGGCCTTTCACTTGTTAACTGATGACTGCTATGAGACGACACAGGCTATTATATAGCCCAAAGCAAAAATCCATCCGCGAGCAAACAAGAAGCGAGCTTGTGATTGGTTGAATGTGCACGACTTTTAACACAACTTTTAACTAGTTTAGTATCGAAAACATATTTAAATTATTATATGACGATCTTGCGCAATATTTCCCCTATCAATCAAGCCATTGGTGTTTAGAATCTGTTCAGTGGTAATGATAAAAGAAGCATTTTAAAACGGTGTTGAAACACCTGTTGCAGCTACCGAAAGCGAGCTCGTTATTGGTTGAATGCTGTGAGACTGTTTACAAAGTCAGATTGGTTGTATCCGTTAGTGTCGACTGTGCTTGTGAAGAGAGGTGGTGATTGGTTGCTCGGTATGATTTAGACAATCGATGTCATTTATCAATTTTTCAATAGTGTATCTCGAACAATAGGTTATTTTTGTTACATAAATTCAACCGTAAAAGAATTTCTGATCGGTTGATGCCAAAACCTCGAAATTCTGAAAAGAAATGACTGATATAAGCGCTCAAAACCTGACCACTTTTCCCTGGTTTTCCCCGGTTGAATTACTAGATTTTCAAATTCAGATGCCTAACTTCGATATAGACGTTAGTCCAACGTCAAAAAATTTCGACGGGGATGACGGCCGTTACAAAAAGAAAAATAAGAAGCCAGCTGTCGCGTCTTGTCTTAGGCTCCAACCGTTCCAACGGTTCCAACCAACGAATTTCGGCTGTATAAATGTGGCAACCCTGGTACTACCATCGAGTATACCACCGTTTCAAGCACAAACTGGAAACGCAATACCTATATTCGGAGCAGTGATATGAATCAGGGGGGATCTATCTGTCAAACATCGTGTAAACAACATATTCGGCAACAAGGCGTTTGTTTTGGTTTTTGTTCTTTTTGGTCATGAAATTGATCGATGTGAAATATTATAGAATAGAGATAAGTGACTTTTCACCTACGCACACTAGGAAACGTGTAAACCTGTGTAAAGTTGCTTTTGTTTCCTCCAAACTGTAAATCATTGCATCTCGTTGCTTCGACTTTTATCACTTTTTAACATTTTTGGTCGATTATGTTCAGCAGCTTCTTCCGATTTCTGATCACGAATAAAAAAATCATTCAGAAACAAGTTTAAAATATATAACGAGTGTTCAACTGAACATTTGTCCAGCTGCTAAAAACATAGCATTGCAAACAAAACGGCTATTGGTAAATATTTTCCTCAACTAGTGGCACTAATACATTCGTACGTAAAAAGGTCTATTGGAACGTTTTTTATCGAAACTCGAGAAACCGCGAAAAACTTTCATGAATGTGTTGTATAGTGTTTTTTCCCCATTATTGATCATAGTTACAAACATCATGGACCAACAAATGTCATGGACCAGAGTTGATCTGCGATAACGCACAAATATATGAAATTTGACAGCAGTGAATCCCCTCTGATATGAATTGAAAGAAGTTACTTGTAAAATTTTAATTTTTAAATACCTTTATTGTTTTTTAGAATATGTTTCACGGAGAAATCATATATTTCGTTATTTACCATTTTCAATCGTTGAATTTCTCTTTTGAGTTTTGAAACCTCTTCGAAATTACTGCTTTCTCCTACAGGATTGTTAGACGTACAATTTTGAGTTTTTACATCTGCAGACAAATTTTTAATCACGTTGAATTCTATAGAAAGATCAATAATTTTATCAGTAGGATAAACTATCTTTTGAAATGGCTGGAAAGGTGAATTTAATTTAATTTCTTGATTGAACATTGCTTTAGGTGTGAGTAGGAATCGTGCAATTGTAATAGTTCCTTTGTGAGGAATAGTACGAAGTTGTTGTCGATTTTTAATATGCCATACGATAACCCGTTCATCTGCTCCTCCAGACAGCAAAATTTCTTCGTTTGACGATACAGAAAGACATGTTACTTGCTTATTATGTCCGACAAAAATATTTTTTTGATGCTGTTTCCTAATGACGTGATAGTCTTTGGATCGTGGAACAAGAGTAATGTTGAATACATGTATAGGTCCTTCATTTGTGCCAACAAAAATGCTAGATTCTAAGGGGTTCATAATAACCGAGGCGAGTGGTTCTTGAAATATTAAATTAAGAAGCATACAACCGGAAGACAAATCGTAAATTTTACATGAACGGTCCGTCGATACTGAACAAAGCAAGGCTTTTATTCCACCTCTTCCTATGTACAAGTCCGTGACTGGCAAGACGTGATCAGAAAATGAATAAAGGGCTTTTGAAGTCTGCTTCTGAAACACCCGAACTATTTGCGACAAATTCCATACAAGCACCATGCCGTCTTGACCAGCGCTAGCGAAATGCGAACCATTGTCGGTAAAACAAATAGATGTCACAACTTGGTAGTGGCGCGTTATTGTTGTTATCATTGCCCCAGTCGCCATAAGATATACGTATATGATTTCCTGGACAGCTACTAAGCAATAATTTCCGTCGGGAGAAATTGCTACCGCATTAGCTCGTCCGGGTAAAACAAATCTGGTTGAAATAGGTTCATGACGGTTTATCGGCCATATATGAAGCATCGGTTTCACCATGTTAGCTGTCAGGATAAAATTTTGATTGATTGTACTGAAGGTATGATGGCCAGGAGCTCCGCCACCTTTGTAAGTGAGTAAATGGTTCCCTGTCCGTACATCCCAAACACAACAACTCCATAATTGCTCACTACAATCTCCGGTGATTGCAATTTCCACACAGTCGGACATTATCTAATTATGTTTCCTTGTTAGAAGTGTCAGATCTCCATCAAGCAATTATTATATTCGGTAATATTAAAACAAAAACACTAGCAAAAACACAGCTTAGAACACGTTTCTTAATAGTGAATAATTCCTTTATTCGCGTTGACGGTAGTGATAGTTAGATGCCTGTAAATAGATAGAGTGGCGACACTGTCAAAATAGGAATAAAAACTATCTGTCATTGAGCAATTGAGCAAACAACCTATTAAACACGTGTGTGGAAAAGAGAAAGGATGTTCAGTGTTACCAGTGTTACTAGCGTTACTTTAGATGACACGGCGCCACTCTACACGCTCATTTTTTGTTACTCTAAAGTGAGTTAGATATCACCCACTTTTGAAAAAAGTGGAGGTACCCTAATTAGGGTACTTTTACGGTTACTCACTTCTGAGTAAGGGCGTCATACGTCAAAAACTGAGTAGAATCTACTCTGTTAATGCAAACCAGAAATTAACGAAAATGAGTACAAGTTACCCAGTTTGCCTAAATACGGAAATTTAATGATTTCTGGTTTTTGTAAATCTGACTCAATAAAGAAAATAAAATCAGAACAATCAAAAACACAGATTTATTTTTCATCGAAACATTAGAAAATTTACTAAATCATTCCCATGTCTTCATTGAATGTGGCACCCAACCGGTTGACAGTTGCCCGTGAACTGTGATTTACATTTTTGTGCCAGAAAATCCGTCATCATTCGTCACCGAATACTGCGAAGGATTTAAATTGCATCGATTGTTGAGCACTGTACATCAATACAAATGTTTCCGTTTGTTATCACGAATAAAAGTCCGGCTTTAAACGGCATCGTAGAACATACAACATGCGGTTGTTCATTTTGAAGAGATCTTTTAGGTGTTTTCAAATCCTCTGCAATACTGATGTTGGGCTGAAATTATTAATTGATTAAGAAATTATTGATTTGATGACAGATCAGATACTTACTGCTAGCCAACGAATAAAAAGAGACACCAATTGTTCTTCCGAAACCGATAATATTGCTGTTGAAAACTTTTGACATATACATATACTCAGGGTGAGTAATCATCATGGATAATAACTCAAAACTGAGTAAACATGGTAATTATGAAAATTTGGGTTCATGTTACTCAATTGTCCAGTACTCGATTACTCACTTTTTGACATTTTGCATAAGAATACCAAACTGAGTAGATCCTAATCAGATTAGAGTTAAAATAAAGCAGCGTGTAGTTATATATACACGCTGCTTTATTTTAACTCTAATTTGATTAGGATCTATCACGCTCATTATTTGTTACTCTAAAGTGAGTTAGATATGACCCATTTTTGAAAAAAGTGGAGGTACCCTAATTTGAGTACTTTTACGGCTACTCACTTCTGAGTAAGGGCGTCATACGTCGAAAACTGATTAGAATCTACTCTGTTTATACAAACCAGAAATTAACGAATATGAGTACAAGTTACCCAGTTTGCCCAAATTTGGAAATTTGATGATTTCTGGTTTATGTAAATCTGACTCAATAAATAAAATAAATTCAGAACAATCAAAATCATAGATTTATTTTTTATCGAAACATAAAAGTTTTAAATCATTCACGTGTCTTTATATAATGCGGCAACCAACCGGTTCACAGTTGCCCGTGAACTGTGGCTCATGTTTTTGTACAGTACGCACACCAGAAAATCCGTCATCATCCGTCACCAAACACTGCGAAGGATTTAAATTGTATCGATTGCATGTATTGGGCACTGTACATCGATACAAATGTTTCCGTTCATTATCACGAATAAAAGCCCGACCTAAAACGGCAACGCAGGACACACAACATGCGGTTGTTCATTTTGAAGAGATGTTTTTTATGTTTTCAAATCCTCTGCAATAATGATGTTGGGCTGAAATTGATATGGAATATTGTTACATGTTGTTTGTAATGTAATTGATTAGGAAATTATTGCTTTGATGAAAGATCAAATACTTACTGCTAGCAAACGAATAAAAAGCGACACCAATTGTTCTTCGGAAACAGATAATATCGCTGTTAAAAACTTTTGACATATACATATACTCAGGGGTGAGTAAACATCATGGATAATAACTCAAAACTGAGTAAACATGGTAATTATGAAAATTTGGGTAAATGTTACTCAATTATCCAGTACCCGATAGCTCACTTTTTGACATTTTGCATAAGAATACCAAACTGAGTAGATCCTAATCAAATTAGAGTTAAAATAAAGCAGCGTGATAGGCACTCCAGTGATAGTGATGCGAAACTTATCGATACTTTTAAAAGCCGGACATCGATATTATCGTTATTTTTTTACGTTAACGATAATTATCGATATTATAAGGGTGAGCCATCCCTTTGGCATCACGCCATGTTTCAAGGGCTAACATCTCAACATATGTATAAGCCTAAGGAGAGACATCTGGCTTCTTACTCTTCTTCCTCACCCACCTCGATGATCCCTGTTGTATTTTTCGTAAGTGATGCCATTCACTCGGAAAATACTTGAATGTTTTAATGCTTTCATCAGCATTAAGCACAATTCCTCCTGCAGGCGATTGATTTACCATCTGGGGGTTACCGGAGAATCTGCATATTTAATATCCTTAAAATCAAACGTGTCATCCATCAAAGATTATGATTCATTCATTGACTCATATGAATTGTACTCTCCGCACAAGCAATATGCCTGAACAGGTATGTTCCAAACTTTACCCAGACCGGATTCAAAAGTAAAAATAAGCTTACACTACACTATTTACTTCCGACATTGAGCAGCGGTATGCTGTTCTTATGCTTCACGCAAAACCGTATTAACTCCTTGCGCACTTTTAGATCTTTGGTAATTGATATAAGTGATTATCCAAGTCGGATCTCTTACTTCACCCGTATTTGTACGCTTTGTACTTTATTTTGAATGTTCATTTGAAAATATTCTAGATTATAACAGGTAACATCATAAAAAAACATAAATCAAAACAAAGAAACATGCTGTTCAGCAACACTTCCAGCAAGCCTGATGATAAATTTTAACGCACTCGGGGTTTTCAATTTCAACCAATCAGCGAGTGGTTCCCAAACTGGATGCAAATCTATACCCAGTTGTCTCTCCTTATGTATAAACGAGATAGCACATCACCGCTTCTTTTCATACATCTTTATCTTACTGCTGACAGCGGGCACAAATTAATTTGAGCTCACACGGTAAGAGTCGAAAACCCATTAATGGGTACTTTTTCAACCATTTCGCCAAAAAGTGAGCCAACCCATTTAGTGGGTAAACTCGATTTACCCATTAACGGGTAAACCGATTAAACGTCAAAAACTGGGTCACTCATTTTGAGAAATGAATTTTCTCACGGAAATGGGTGAAATTTTACCCATTATTAAATAAACGGAAACTTTGTGATTATCAGTCAAAAAAATGAAAAGAAGTGAAGTGAAATCAATTATTTTTAATTATTTTTAAAAATGAATCTTATCTACGAAAACAGGAGTATTTTATCTGCTATCATCAATTGTCAGAATCGCTATTCTCTGCAACAAAGCCAATACCAGACGGATAGTGAACATTCTAGACCTAATATAAAAAAAATCTCACATTGTAAAGTTCAATACTTGATATAATATGCTGTTTACCTTGCAACTTCTTAAACGACGCAGAAATAATAAACAAAACAGATCGTAGAAATAACGCGTGCGAACAAATCGACAGAGCAAACTAAAACGATGCTTGAAGTATTTTTTCACTCATTAATGGGTAAACAAATGAGCCATTTTTTTTCTAAGAACATGTCTTTCTAATGCGTACAATTTTACCCATTTCACATTTTTAAATTTACCCATTTTTTTGACAGCCGCATATGACAGAAAAAATGGGTACAACAATACCCATTAATGGGTTTTCGACTCTTACCGTGCAGGACATGAGTTCATTGTCATTCACTGTTACTCGGTATAGGGATGCCAAAGGCTCGGGGTGAGCTGGGAGGGAGAAACGGATACGAAGCTGTGTGAGTTTCAAAATGAACCAGAATGAGCTGTCAATATAAAAAAAACAACAATATCGCACGCTAGACTGGGGGCTAATGCGGTCTCGATCAACTAGAATAGTTGAGAGAATTCGTCATCGATATTGTTTTCGGCACATTTTGCATGTTGTAGGATAAGTAGAACGATACACCGTGCCCCAGTGCTGAGTCAAGAAAATTTCCAGCTCTAAAAGTTCCTCGACCTGATCGGGAATCGAACCCGATATCACAACCGTGTGGGAGAGCCGACTGACATCGCTAACCACAGAACCACGGGGACCAGAATGAGCTGTCATTGACTGTCAATTTGAACCAAGGAAAAATAGGCATTTTTTTTGCGATGAGTATTGCGATGAGTATTGGCAAATTGAAGGAAACACAGACTCGAGAAATTAGACTGTTATTAGTCTATTTGCACATTCAGTATTCCTTCGTTTGAGTCATGCATGCGTTACAGCAAGAAGATAGTTACACGCTATCAGAAAACGACGCATGTGCGTGTTCTCTGTTTTGAGTGTAGTATTCGTTTCTCCCTCCCAGGGGGTGAGCACAAGTCAGTGCGGCTGGTTTGGTTACTGGAGGAGACCCAAAAGAAGGAGACCTCACCTACCCTACCCCAGGAGTTGCTTTTGTCGCTAGGTATTGTTGGGTGCTGCTATTCGACAAGATTTAGCATTGTTGGGGGAGGTGTAAAGGTTCATCCCGAAAGTCACTGAGTTTCTGAGAAAAAATGGTAACTAAAAAGGTATTAATAGTTCTTAGTTTCCTAAGAACAGATGAATTCGACAAATTAGTACTGGAGAACTTTAAACAAATATCCAAACTTTTTGCACCATGTCATAAAAAGCAATGATACGAAATTGTAATAAAATGCATTTTCTTTGACTTGCCAACTTATATAATATGATGGACATGCATAGCGGCAGTCTATTGGTAATTCTCTGGTATTTGTTTAGTTTAACTTGGAACTGTTTAAGTTGAAAGTATCTGTTACCCAACAAACAATTTTCACTTCCACTAAAAATCCAAATCAACAAAATTGTTGCGCCAAAACAAGTGTCCTGATTTATTTAGGGGGTAGACAAAATAATTGAGATAAATAAAATTCTTTCAAATTTTAACTGGCCGGAACTTTACGAAAAATGAATCAATTTTGATGACCGGTTTTATTTCACTGGAAAACTATTCTAGTTTCCTAGTATTACTTGGGAACTTGGTGTGACCAGCCTACACCGAAAATGTTTCGGATTTCAAGAGTGTGTGTCAAAGTATACATTTTTGCAACGCAAAGAACGTTTTAGGCAACTAAATTGTTTATATAAAATACATCATTTAAAAAAATCTGAGATCACCGATGTTTTCTAAAATCATTTTTTGTTTTCAAAATTATATTTTTTTCAGAGTAGGATCTTAAACTTATTTTTTTATATTTTTGAAGGAAAGTTCAGATATTTTTAAGATATATTGATTCATAAGAAAACCACGTTAATTTGAAAATCTGCATAAATATTTAACCTTTTAGAGAAAATCCGCGTGAAAATAATCTGACCTTTGTAAAACATTTACATCCAGATACATTTTCAAACGCCAGTTTGCAAAGTTGCTTGGTTTAATAAGACCTACACACCCACAATGTTCGATTGAATTCTGCTAGAGTGCTGCAAGCTCAAAGAAAATTAGTACCCAACAGGGAAAAACCGCCAAAATCAACACCCATACTAAATAAATTCATACCTCGATGATTCCTTGGCGAATTTTCAATCTTTGGCTACCAATAAACTCGAAATAAATTCTGATTTATCGACAACATATAAAACTAACTGAAACAAGATGTCAGTCGCGTTGCAAAAATGTACACTTCGGCACACACTCCGGAAATCCGAAACATTTCCAGTGACCCTTGGTCACGTCCAGTTTTCAAGTAATACTAGGAAACTAGGACAGTTTTCCAGTAAAATGAAACCTGTTTTGTCAAAATTGATTCATTTTTCGTGAAGTTTTGGTCATTTAAAAATAGGCAGAATTTTGCTTGCTTCAATTATTTCCCTTATTATACAACCTTCAAAATGAACTTCGGCTTGAAACTAATCCGTAGAAAGCACTCTCGGCGTAAAACCCGTAGATTTTCCAAAACAAACTGTTTAACTCATCCGGTTGTTAGAATTTTCATTCGCAGTAAGATTTGTCATTCAAGGCCTTAACACAATGGATACATTGCGGCTGCGTTTGCGGCAATTTGACAGTTAGCCCATGCGATAGCTTAACATGATTATTAAGAGAAAGAGATTTGCATAAAACTGAACGCGGTCTATTCCAAACACCGCGCTTGAATCAAAGGCCGCGCTGAGTTGCCAGATTTATGCTGTTCTTATTTGCATTAACCTTCATTGTTAAAGAATCAGGAAAATCCTTGAAGAAATCACTGCTGGGGACAGTGGTGACTGAAAAGGATTACTAATCACCAGAGGAAAATCTATTGGAGCATATACTCACTTCGTGGTTTCTGTTTTAAGCATTATGATATCAATCTATATTAGAGTAATCCGTAAACCTGGCACCCCTGACGTCGCCTTCAGTGTGCTGCCAGAATCGAAGTTTGTTTTGATTTTGGGAAGGGTTGCCAAGACAGGTAGATTTAATTTTGGTTGTTGCTTACAGTGACCCGAGGAAAATATAATCGATTCGGCAACCAAGAAGGGCATTTGGTTTCAGAGTTTCGGTTTATAGCGCGGCGAATAAGTTTCAGTGAAACTCACAATATATGGTCTAGATAATAATAATAATTTATTACAACAGGACTAAAATAAATGTCAATGTATGAGATGACCATGATATGGCGTCATCCATTAATTATGTAAGGACTTTTTTCGAAATTTCGACCCCCCTCCCCCCATAATAAGGCTAAGTAAGATTTTGCATTACCCCTCTCCCCCCTACGAATCTTACGTAAGATTGTCTCTTTAGGGAAAAAAATATTTTCGAAGGTAGAAAAATTTTTTTACCCATAGCATATTCGTAGAGGATAAAACAAAACAAGTTATTACAGTTAATACTATGTTAAAGTAAACAAAATTCAAAATTAAGTAGAAATGAAGTAAAGCACGCAATCACCCAGCGACGGCGAATTCACTGCTTCCCCAAGGTTCAATTGTCAAGATCGCAGGGATAGATAATTCAACTAATTTTATTTTGTTTAGTTTTGTAAACTTTTTTTTCATTTTTTTGAGATTTTTCAATCTTAGGTAAGATTTTCTTGAATCCCCCTTCCCCCCTTCGAAAGCATTCGTAAGAAATTTGGATACCCCCCCTCTACCCCTAAACCCTTACGTAATTTGTGGATGACCCCTATGAATTATTTATTGATAGTATGACTCATCGTTCATAGTCGTTTCAACCATATGTTTTTAAGCATAACCAAAGATGACTAGTACACAATACGTTACTCTTGCAGTATGCAGCGGACACGAGTTTCGCTGCGCGTGAACGAAAATTGAACTAATTTGTATACTGTTAGTTCGATGATGACGACATCTAATTTTCAATGTCCTTATACGGTATTGCCATCTTGTTTTCGTTTTCATCTAGCAGATTGAGCATAATAAATCGATTTTGCTAATAATCACAGTTTTAAGGTCATCAGATGGCACCGTTATAAAGTTGTTGCTAGCAAAATGTATGAAGTCAGGTATCTTGCTCTAGTCATCATTAGCATAACTCATTTGTTGTTTGTACCAATTTTAATAGTCGATTGAGAACCACTATACAGCTTTAATCCCTTTGCGGAACTGATTGGGTTAATAATTCTGCCTCAGCCGTCAAATAATGCTTTAGAATGTTCTCCTATTCGGTTTGTAGCTTCCGTTGCAGATTATTGTTTGTGATCTCATTTATTATCAATTTCACTATTCCTTGCTTGAATGTTTAAATCGGTTTATTAATATTTGCAAATAACTGAGAAAATCAAATTTGGAAATTTTCACTCATCCTTTTAAGTTCTATTTAAAAACGATACAATATATATTTTGGTGAATATCGCTAAATGCTATTTTTAACTAAGGTTTTACATTACTGCGTTGAAAATCGTTGTTATATACGTCTCTTAATATCCTCAAAATTCACTTACAACGAGTAGCAAAGCATAGCATAACTTATTTTGTCAAAATTCACGAACGTCAAGTACAACATAAACAATGTTAAAATAATGTAAGTGAATTTGAAGCTTTTTTCTTCTTTTTGTCGCCTTCGACAATTCGATGAGAGTATCTAAGAGATTTTTACATTTTGTGACTCATGCTAATTTGTAAAATTACGAGAGGTTTCTTTGCAGTTTTGTTGTAATAAATTGAAATCACAAATCATCTAGATTATATTGTTAAAGCATCCTTAACGATGC
Organism: Wyeomyia smithii; assembly: GCF_029784165.1. NCBI lineage: Eukaryota > Metazoa > Arthropoda > Insecta > Diptera > Culicidae > Wyeomyia > Wyeomyia smithii. The sequence goes on from NC_073694.1 coordinate 87,717,596, forward strand.
GCTTCTATACCCCGTTTGGCAGCGCTCTATCATCACTTCATACCGTACCGGTCGCTGCTAAACGCGCTAAAGAAATAGCAGCCGGGCCTCCGGCAAGCTTCGCGCTTTCAAATTTGACAGCCCGAGAGCAGCGCTACGAAAGGTGTATGCTGGAGAAACGTCAAACAGAGACGATAGTAACGACCGGTGTGAAAAAGGGTGAGTGAGCAAAATAGCCGCGCTGTACACAATCGCCATAACAACTTGAATAGTAGCGCACTGTTAAGGATGCCCTAAAGTCGAGTGAAAACCGCCGTACAAATCTGATTGAAAGTAACATGATATTTTTCTGGGTGTGAGAATCTGGTCAAGCTCACCACTGAAATGATAAGGAGTACCATGATATTTTTCCGAGTGGATATGCTTTAGTTCACCCAACGGCCTACAGATGGCAAGTTCATAGTGTTGCCTTGAGATTATATGCAGCGAAGCCCAACTTGGATATCTATATGTCTCTTTAGTCTATGCTACAATGCACAGGAAATAAAATACACTGTTTTATCAACTTGGAAAAGTTGTTGAAGAATTATACCTAAAAATTTACATCATTTAATAATATTGGTTATGTGTTTGTTAGCATTCAAAATATATTGCAGATTCATACGTCAAAATATCACACTTTTGCTTTATTATTTCTGGAATGTGATACAAGATAGCAATGATATAGGATGGTCGGTGTGCGACCACTCCGAACCAAGAGCCATTTTTTGAAAATTGAGTTATTAACACCAGTGTATGTGAGAATAAAAAATATATCTCGGAATCATTTGAATTATTTATACTGATATCATGCCCGCATAATCAATAACCATAAACGGATGATAATCCATATAGTTTTATCGTTAAACATACAGTCGGGACTATATCCCGAACTAGGTGTTAGGCACGTTTTATGGTTATTAATTATGCGGGTGGGGCTTATTACAGAAGACAAAAGTCACTGACAAGACGAGCAAAATGTTTTATCAGGGATCGCAAGTGAAACTTGACTGGATAGTTGAGTCGAACAGTTTCTCAAACGAGCTATTTGACCAAAATCCAGCCGACTCGCCATCTGTAATACCAAAATTAGTCAGGCAAGTAGCTCGCCGCTTGCCTCGTTTCCTGTGGCACGCCTCTATAACAAAAATTTCCCAAAACTTTGAACGCCGGTTACTCGAAATAATGTTTTTAGAGCTTGGTTCGGTTTGGTTGCACGCCGGTTATATCATATCTGCTAGTGCGTCACCAGTTGCTTTACTAGTAGGAATGGAATGGAATACATGGAAGCATTATGATGCCATAGCCGCGTACAACCATTCAAAAGCCGATTGAACAACATTGAAAACGATACACGATCAGGGTTGCCACATTTAAATCTGTGTTATCCCTTGAAAAAGTCTGAGCATCTGTATCTGGAACAAAAATATCTGTAAAAAAAATCGGTATTGTTTAAACATGAAGAACTTTGCATTTTTTAAGTTTTTATGGTACATAAACAAAATTTTTAGCTTAAAACGTGTGAGGAGTTGAAAATATGTTCAGTTTGCTTAATATTTAATGAAATAAAATTTGGATTGTTTTTAAAAATTAATGTCAATTTTGAAAAATCTGTAAATCTGTACTTTTCGACAAAAATCTGTATATCTGTATATACAGATTCTGTATCGTTACTCCGGCCAAAAATCTGTAAAATACAGATTAATCTGTACATGTGGCATCCCTGTACACGATGCTGCACGCTAAAAATTAATTTTAATTTTCCAAAGATCGAAAAGATCAAATCGAAAAATGAACGATCCAAAAAATTCGAAAATCAGGACGAAAAAAATCGATTCTTCTTAGATCGATTCAAGATCGACCAATCCTAAATCTTAAAACAAAAACCGAAGATTTCAAACTGGTACTAATAATCACTTTCAAAAATCTTGTGTCAAAATTGGTGCTTGAATGATCAATTTGTACAAATCAGGTGGAAACATCTCTAGTGTCAACCGGGCAAGCGTTTCCAGAAATTCCCCCTTTGTACGTAGAATGGCTGGAGCTGCTTTAGCGGTTGTTGTGGAAAAGTTGAATGATTTTGCACCCGAGAACTTAGCCGAAAAATGGGATAATGTAGGCCTTCTAATTGAACCTTACACGAAAAGGTAAGAAATCTGTGATTTTTGGGTTTCGTTATCACAAATTTTGATTATACACATAGACGGAAATACAAAATTTCAATTACAGCAACTATTCGCTAACTGGGAGGATTCCCACTGGGACTAGGATTTTCCCAGTTAAAAAGATAACAAACGACAAATATCAAAACGGAAGGGGGGCATGTGGATTTGGAACGAAAACTGAAAAATTAAAGTTTTTCTATCGAGCATATTTAAAATACAAATATAATAATATAGCTAATAAATATACTCGCTATATAAATCTAAAGTTTAGAAGCTTTGTTTAAGAGATAAGTTTGTAGTTGTGGCTTCCCTATTTGGTGATCAACTTGAGAACGAAAGCCTTTTATGAAATTATCGCGAAGCAGCGTTATTCATCGCATTCCCCCTTGGCGTTGAGATGATATTCCATGGAAAATCCAAAATCTGAAAAGAATTTTCAGCAAAAAAAAAACACTGAAAAAAATCAGTAAAAATATTCTTGCTGATTATCAGCATTCAGAATTCTGTTTACCGGAAATCAGCAAATTGCTGGTAATTGCTGAATTTCTGGCAACTCCATCCGTCAAACTGTCAGAACAATCGCCATTTTGTGCGTAAAAAATGAACAAAACTATAGAGAAAAAAAAATGAGCTTATGTATCATGGATAAGGAATTTAAAAATGCCTTGCATGCGCTTAAATTGAATAATTCTCGCTAAACATGTGAAAAGGGCTCATGTGCCATATGTAAACAAGCCACAATTTCACGTTTTTCAATGAATACAAGCTTATTCTACTCGTACAAATAAGATTTTTTGATAAAGAGTGAATTCTTTTATCAATAAATCTTATTGGTAAGAGCAGATTTCGCTTGTATTTATTAAAAAACGAGAAAATTTGGCTTGTTTACATATGGCACATGGGCCCTTTTCACATGTTTGGCGAGAATTGTGATATACATAAAGTGTTGGATAAGTTAATTTTCAGTTTTTCTAGGAATTTGGGAATATGGGCAATAAACTGCTATTTCTGCTATCAATTAGTAAAAGGTTATATCGATGGACTATAAAAACATTTGAAAGTTCATACTGATAATTCAGATTTAAAGTCAGATAACTTTAAAATAAATATTCTCAATCTAAAACATTCGTTTTAATAAAATAACAAAAAACAAAAGAACATTCTGTGTGTTGTCTAACTTTTGCTGAGATACATCAGCAAATTCATGTCAAATGCTCAAATGCTGAACAGGCAGCAATTAATTCAAACAACTGATTTTCAGCAAAATGGTGTCAAAAATTTGACGTTTCGATTTGCTGATTGTTTCAGCGAGAAAGTTTGCTGATATCATAGCTGATTTTCCAGCATGTAGAATATCAGCAAAATTTTGCTGGTTTCCAGCAATAAAAATTTAGTGTGGTTAGTGAGGTGATTTCAATAACTGGGAACAGCTCGTCGCCCAGTTAGCGAACAGTTATCGTACACTTCAAATGCTTTCCTTTTTTTATTCCTCCAAATTGATTTTAAAATACGAGGTTAGTCCAACAACTCGTATGTTAAATCTTTATAAAATAAAAGGGCATTTTAGCGTAAGAAATGTGAATATTTCTCACCTAAAATGTTACAGAATTGAAAATTATTATCTCAGCAGTATGTCTCGTTGAAGCAAAGTTTTATCACCGACAGACGTCCAAGCAAGAACAACATTGATCAAAATTTCCGTGTAAATTTTCAAAGTAAATTGCGTTATAAATCACTCGTACACTAGCGCCGCCTGGTGACCTTATCGCTACAATACATTTTTTGAAGTAGAATACTTCTCTCAGGAAGTTCGGCTACATAGGGATGTGAAATGGAAATCTAAAACCGAAAAAAGTGAAAAATATGTCCAATTTCAAATGCTAATAAATCGGTTAGTATTCGATGGGTTTCCTTCGTTCTTGCAACGAATCTGTGTGCTATATCTAAACTGTTCGAGCTAATCGTGCTGCAACCTATTACCTCGCATTGCCAGAATAGCATAGCTGACGAACAGCACGGATTTCTACCGAAACGTTCCTGCACGACGAACCTAATGTGCCTAACAAGTTTTGTTGTCGACAGTTTTATCGAAAGATCACAAACGGACACGATCTACACGGACCTCTCAGCCGCATTTGATAAAATAAACCATCGTGTTGCTGTCGCTAAACTCGACCGTTACGGCTTCAGCGGCCACCTTCTGAGCTGGTTAGAATCCTATCTAATGGGACGTACACTGAGTGTTAAAATCGACGACGAAATCTCCCAATCGTTTTCCGCTACTTCCGGGATCGCCCAAGGCAGTCATCTTGGGCCACTAGTGTTCCTGCTTCATTTCAACGACGTTCACTACTCCGTAAAATGCCCTCGTCTAGCATTCGCCGATGATTTGAAGCTTTTCAACAAAATAAAACATACCACCGACGCCACTTTTCTTCAGCAACAACTTAACATATTCGCCAACTGGTGCGAGTTGAATCGAATGACACTTAACCCATCCAAATGCTCCGTGATCACGTTCACTAGAAAACTCCGGCCACTACATGTTGATTACACCCTTAACGGTTCCCCAATACGACGAGTCGAATTCATCAAGGACCTCGGAGTGCTTCTGGATGAAAAACTCACCTTTAAACAACATATATCTTTCATCGTAGCGAAAGCTTCCAGACAACTGGGACTTATTTTCCGAATGACGCGTGATTTTAAAAATATCCACTGTTTAGTCACACTCTACTGTTCGCTGGTTCGGTCTTCACTGGAGTACTGTTCAACGGTCTGGATCCCTCACTATAACAATGCTATCCATCGAATTGAAAAGATCCAGCGGCGGTTTGTACGTTATGCCCTTCGAACGCTCCCTTGGCGGCAACCTATGCGTAATACTAGGTACGAGGATCGCTGTCAGCTTCTTCAGATCGACACTCTCCAACTACGCCGAGAAACAGCGCGTGCTATGCTAGTATCAGATATGCTGACATCACGAGTTTACTGCCCTGCCATTCTTCGCCAAATCAACCTGGATGCCCCTACTAGAACTCTGCGAAGGATGCCAGCGTTGCTATTGCCCTTTCGTCGAACTAACTACAGCTCTAATAGTGCCATCATCGGTATGCAACGCGCTTTCAACAGAGTATCACAAGCCTTCGATTATCATTTATCGTTTAGTGTTATACGCTCGAAATTTTTGTTACTGTTCCGTCGACTTCTATATTAGTAGCCATTAGGACAAGTTATTTCATGTCTGTTGGCAGTAGTAGTAAATAAATTCCCCCCGTGTCGGGGCAGCATGAAAATTGCCATCAGGAAATCCAATTTTGAACATGAAAATGCCTTTTTCAAGGCAAATAAACAACTCATTGAAAGTTAATAATTTTTTGACAACGCAAGCAAGCATTCTGTGTTGGATCCTAGCAATTTAAATCTGTCGCGCCCTTCTAATTCACTGAATGTGAAATAGCTTCCACAGTGCATGTTGTCCGTGTATCTTAATTCCCCCACTGTTAGGGCAGCTCAAAGGTTGCGATCAGCAACCGATTTTGACCCGCAAAATGCCTTTTTCAAGGCAAATAAACAAGTAGTTGAAGGTTAATAATTTTCTGGCATCAACACAAGCAGACATTCTGTGCGGGATGCAATCAAATTCTGTTGTAGTTGTCTAATTTTTACTTTATTGAGTTAACCCCCTTCTGTTAGGGCAGCGCAAAGGCTGTGATCAGCATAACCGATTTTGAATAACAAACTGCCCTGTTAGAACGCATTCACAAAAGCAGTTAGTTCGACTATGCACAGAGCTAATATGAAGTCGATTCAATCAATCAGCATGAACAGAATTTCGTCGTCTCCCAGCTGCCAAGCTGCAACATGATGCAACACGCAACAGCGAGCAAACGAAATCGCTTGATGTTACAAGCCGCAATACGGTTAGGGGTTAAATCGTTGCGTGTGTGAGAGCACCATCGGTGTTTATTCGCTGGATACAAAAATCAAATGCAAATTGTGGAATAATTCGTCTAAAGAACATTAGAAAATGGTACAACTGAAAAGAAAGGCGTGGCCTATTTCGTAGCACCCTTCGGCTATAAAAGAGTGTTTCTGGGAAAACTAGCTACATTCATCAGTCGGATGGTGAGCTGGATGGACCGTCCACAACGTTGACATCAGTAGCAGCAGATATCAGCACTGCTCTGTGGTTGATCACCACGTCTCAGGCCTCTGCCAGGCTGAACGCCAACGCGAGCGATCTGGCGAGATTTTTGCCGTACATCAGCCGGCACTTCCTCTAATTGAGAATATTACTGTCGGTAATATTACAGAGATGCGATTGCATTATATCCGATATGGAATTGAACAATTATTCTATTGAGGACAAATAAAACACTTAATTTGAAGAGTTAATATGTTTGGATACCAGTAGCAGTATGGTAACAGCCTCAGCGGTAGGTGCAGCCGGTACTTCCATGAGGCCGATGTTATAAGGAAGTAAATAGAAGCGGCACGGCGAAACAGTTCGGGTGTGCTTAGACGCGCGTCATTTTTCGTTGTTGATATTATTCCCCACATGAAACGACGCGCTTTCGTACGATAGCGGCGGTATTAGCGGTAGATGCATTTGCCAACACTTACTCCAGTAAAGCCGTGTCTAATTTTCAATGTGAAAACACCTTTCTATTGTGTTGGCCGTGCGCATTAGGCCTCTGCCACGCTAAACGCGAAAAGTGGCGCGAACCGATTCGCCCGGCCGTACGTTAATGTACAGCCGTAAGTAGAGCTGTACATTAACCTACGGCCGGGTGAATAGAATAGAATCCCTAACTACGATGCCGTTCCTGAATGCGAAACCACTATTTTCCTGCTATCGGAGTATCCTTACCGGTTGAGGGTTTCGGCCTTCCTCCGGTGAAGTTCTGCCTTATTTTGGCAACTACACAAGCATTCTGGATTTTGGCAATCAAAACTTCTGCTGGCTGTTTGATTTTCAGTGTGAAAACAGCCTTTAACGTTGTTATCAGAGTACCTGACTACGATTTGGTAATATTGTTTGTATTAAATGTTTACAAAATTTTACAATATTCCTCTTTCTCCCATTCAATAAAACAGGTAATACGATGCCTTCGTCATACGCAAGTTCACCATAACTCCCGCTATCGGCGTAACACAGCGTCATATCCGATTTTAAATTCAACAACAAGCTGTCCTTTTTAGGACAACCAAACAAATGAATTGAAGATTTAATATTTTCTCGTTCTGAGCTTTAACCAAAAGTTAATTATCTTAATTTGAATTCACTCTGACTGTTGAAACTTGTTTGCGCCGAAAAGAGTTTGTACTTTTCCTGTTCAGTGAGGTCGTATTTATATGTGCAAACTGAAATTGAGTACTTCATTCAACTTCATTTGCACAGAATTTTCAATACTGCCAATGAGCGGTCAACATTTATTTACTAGGAAAAATGACTAACACGCAAGCAGCCGGGTTATCTATCTTGTAAAAGTAATCTACTTCAAACTTGCGGTCGTGGCTTTGCACACAACCCTCCTGTGATTTTTTCGCTGGTGCACGAACCTGGCGGTACTGGTAGCGCTATCTGGTTACGGATTGCTACTACAAAAAACTTTACACAAGTTTGGAACTCAGCCTGGACGTCTGTCTGCGGTTTTATCTTATGTAGAGCCCCTACATGAGATATAGTAACAGCTTTAACTAGAAATGCTGCTGAGATAATAATTTATAGAGGTGATATTGGTTTATTATATATGTGTTATTGTTATCAGGGTGTGTTATTGTTATTAAATAAAACAAATGAAAACCTAATAGGTGCGCGATTCCAAAATTTCAGGCTTGGAAATTATAAGAAACATATCAAAACCGGTGCATTTTGTGAAAAATGAACATTTCCGGAGTGATTTGCGATAAGGGGGCAACTGGCAAAAGATACACACTTAATTTATCTCGGCAAACTGCCCAACAGCTGATCGAGCTCGGCGAAGTTTTTAACAAATGTCAGCAATATATTTCGACGAACATTCAGCAAATATATCGATCTACCGTAAACCAGCATGTATTGACATTTTGTTTGCCAAAGTTCTTGAAAATTCTGCCGAAAAGTTGTAGAGCATTTCGCTGAATTTATCAGCTGTTGAGTTCTCGGCAATAAAATCTAAGTGTGTAAACATTGGGGAATATCAGTTTGAAAATTTGCAAGTACATTTTCAAATCGTAATTTCAAAGGAAGTGACTAACATTAACATCAATACCAAAAATCGACGTAAAATAAACCTGGCTCATAGTTTCCTAACAATACTACATTAAATTTGTGCATTTATGGCTTAAATCTGCGCTTTTCATCTAACCTTTTTCTATAGGGCCTTAAAGCATTCTGACAACGAGATTCGCCCACCTCTATTTCGCCTTAAAGCATTCTGACAACGAGATACGCCCATCTTTCTTTCGCCTTGTTTTTATTTTTTCTTCAGTTGCGCCCTTTTAAATGCGCCTTTATTTTGAAAACAAAAGTTGATCCGCCCTTTACTGTCGCCTGTTTACGAAATATTTCGCAAATAACCCCGTTGCTTCAAAACAATGTAAAGGGCCTAGTTCCAAAGTATCTTTTGTTTTGGGTAAACTGCTTTATCGCCCTTCACTGAAAGCTTGATTTAAATAATTTTATCGATTTATACAAAAGAAAGGATTCTTGCCATGAATTTCGTAAGTCTTTTCGAAACCAATAGTGTAATTAAACCATTTGTTTACATTTTGTTAGTTGCGCCGTAATCGCGAATCACTCCGGATTTACAGACTTATTTCAGTTTAGAATTAAGATCGTGTCACTAGTCAATTGAATTTGCTATTTGTTACAGGCAGTTTTATCTTCAACGTATTTATTTCGTGGATTAATCCTGTCACATATTTGTGTAGTATAGTTGTCCTTATGAAAGTTTCATGAAACCATGGGTGCAACTAATAAAAGTTTCCAGGGGGTGCTATTTTTTCTAAATTTTATTCAAAAAAAAAAAAAAGAAAACAGGTAACGCTTTTCAATAACGTATAAAATAGTTACAGTCGTAACAGTAGAAAAAATCATTTCAATCGAGATTGAATCTCCAAAAAGATTTATTGAATAAAACGCCAATATCTTTCAGCACCGCTGTTTCGATATTGAAACCAACTACACTGAACCAAGTAATCACCTGATTGTTATTGTTATGTTAAAATTCACATAACCCCACTTATTTCATAATCTAGTTATTGTTATGTGTACACGATAAACTTCATGTGAAAACTAGAGACTGTGTTATAAAGAGATACGCAAAGAGAAAAGCAGTAAATTTGGTAACCCTTTGCTAATATTCTATTCCAAACAATTCTGGCAACCACATTTATTTTCGCATGACTTTTCATACGCAATCAGCGTTGCCACTAAGTTTTGAATAAAATCTGGCAAAACGAAAATAAAAAGTCTGGCAAAAATCTGTCATCACTCATTTTTGAATAAAATTCCTGGCAGAATTGAAAGTAATGACCTTTTTTTTGCTCTCGCCGGGTGTAGGTAGGTAAAGACCAGGCATTAATGACCTTTTTGCGAGACGACGCGGATGAAATCTGGCAAATATCTGGCTCATTTACAAATATCTGGCAGATTCTGAGGTTTATCTGTTTGTCTGGCGCGCGAACGGAAATCTGGCAAAATCCAGATTTATCTGGCACAATGGCAACGCTGTACGCAATAGAGTTCTCCAAGTGAAAACACACGAACACTACGACACGTTTCGCTTTACACTGTATATTGAAATTTGTGAGAGTGTGAAACAAACTCGGTAGTTTTTTGTTCTGTCTTTTAGATGACAGTTCTCACAGGTGACAAAAAATTCTTACAGCTAACAAAGAAAAGTCGAATACATCGCACTAATACAAACGCGCCTGGAGAACTCTATCCAGCTTTTTACGCGCCATAATGGCGGACGCTATAATGCAAAGTTCGTAATAAATTACCCACCCTTTTGACAACTCTGCTCACGTCAGTTTGAAGTCTTCATACAATTTATCAGAAGAAAAATTTATCTGGCAACATTTGTGTTGCCAATTTTTCAGTTCGCATATTACGAACACGCATTATAGCGACCGCCATTATGGTGCGTAAAAAGCTGGATAGGAAGTGTAATGAAATTCTAAAACCTTGTAAGGAGTTTCAAAGCTTGTTCATACAATTTTTTAATTTTCAATGCATTACTCATAATACGAGCATAACGAACACATTTTCCGTTCAAACCATGATTGCACGTCATTCACAACATTTATACTGATTGCAATACACACTCTGTACGAAGAGTAACACTCCTGAGTTTGTTTACTTTGCACACTTGGGGCCTCGATTCGACGGGTCACTTGGAGTTTTCGAACCCACTCTTTGCGTAACTGTTTATAACACCGTCTGTAGTGAAAACTAATTGAAATTTATTAAAACGCAGGAACACTTTTTGTTTGTCAACCCGATAGCTTTTATGTGAATACGCTTCATGAGCGTATCACTGAAATAATCTCACATGTTCAGATTATATGGGAGTGTTGTAAATTTGCACTATTAGAACTCCCAATCAAAACGATGTGATCGAAAATGTGTCATGCATTTTTCATAGGATCGTCTGATAGATTAACATTACTACCAAGCTTTTAAAATAGATAAGCAAATCGTTTAAAAACTAAAGAACATATAATCGATTACTCATTGGAAATGCCATAATTTATATCTTGACATCAGGCCTACATAGAAACTAGAAATCATGTGTAATCCATCTGAAAAGGCATATAGTTATTTTCCATATTGTTTTTCACATGAACCTCATTTGGAAATCACATAAGGTTTCGCAAAATAAATTGGATTAGATTCATTGGAATAACCACATTATTTTTATGTGAGAGTTTGATAAAAGTCACTATCGCACAGACATAACTTTTATGTGATACTTAATATTTGTTTTAATTTGGCTTATTGTTTTTTAATCAAGTTAAACATTTGAGTGACAAGTAACAATGTGTAGTTTTATTTATTGTACACTATATTCCTAAAATTTAAAAGTATTTCATTGATCAATAATCATCAAAACTAGACTTGTAATTAGTTTGATTTAATTTTTCTAAAGTCGTCCGCCTTATAAATGACTTAGAACTTCGTAGCTCGTAGAAGTGAATTCCGCAGCCTAGAATAAGAGAAGATTAATTTTCTCAGCTCTGCACCATTTGTTTATAGTAAGCATGTCTCAAAATTTCGAAAGATTCCTCCGGAAAATCCAGATCAGAGAGCAATCCTTCCTTCGTTGCCGCCATCTTGAAGCACTGCGACAGAAGAGACAGCAATGACATTTTCACATCTGCAAATCACATAACTTTCAACAAATGAGTGTTATCGTAATGACGAAATAACATGTATGTGTTTTTCACATGATATTTATTCAACTCAATTTATCGCGTACATATGAAACATATATGATTTGCGTTAATGAAAAACTATTTGCTGTTTTTGATAAATAGTATGTGATTTCTCCGTTCAGTGTATGAAAAGACGCCTTTTTCGTGACTATCGATAGTTATTGATATTATCCTCGCATTGGCATTCAGGCATTCATACTTCACAATGATGCCAGACTGAAAAAAAGAGATTGGCCTTGCCATTGTTGAAAGAGACTTCGATGCGTGTTCACTCTCACAAGAAATCCTCTTTAAAATTGTTAGAAAATTGAAAGATAATTATTTTCACTCACTCTAACTTGTACGGACAACGACGAGATTTCGCATAAGTGCGAATTATGTGTGCGAATAAACTTTTAAATATTGCTCTGTCCACAACGCAAGCAACACTTTGTTGTTTTTCTTCATCTGGCTCTAGCTGTCAAACTATCGATAATTATCGATAGTATTAGGGAATTCATCGATAATTATCGATAGCTATTTTAGTCGATATTTCCCACCCCTTTGGCATCACGCCATGTTTCAAGGGCTAACATCTCAACATATGTGTAAACGAGATAGCATATCACCGCTTCTTTTCATACATCTTTATCTTACTGCTGACAGCGGGCACAAATTAATTTGAGCCCAGGACATGAGTTCATTGTCATTCACTGTTACTCGGTATAGGGTAGCAATACTCAGAGGGAGAGATATGCGAAGAGAGTGTTGTGAGCCAAACGAACATGTCAAAATTCGAGCCAAACGAACAAGAAAGGTAACGCATTGAAAGGTATTGCAATAAGGTTCAATAAAGAGTATATTTATTTTTACTCGTTTTTCATGTTTTATTGCTAGTTCTTCAAAATTTTAGAAGTAAAAAAATGGTATTTTGAAAAATAAAAATTAATAATTAGTTAGTGATCAACACGGATTTGCTCGGTACTTTTGCCGCTGCAATGTCCTTAGTGGATCAACTGAAAAACCTGTGCAATTCCACGCAACAAAGGGCAAGCATTTCAATCAATTGTTTTTGATCTGGCTGATACTTTACACTGCCCATAATTCAAAAATTGGCTAATATGCCATTTTTACCAAAAACGAGAAAACAGTTTTTCGTGATGGTAAACACCCAAAACAAGGTCCCTATGGAAGAAGATTGTCGAAAAATGCATTTAGGAAGGCAAATGTGAAACGATTTTGGCTAATATCCAGAAAAAAAAAATGAGAAATTGGCTTATATCCAGTATATTTCAACCTGTGGCTTGTACACGAACCAGTAGGTTATTACTGTGCTTCGTTTCGTCTAACTTTCGAAAGTGTGTGGTAGCCTGGTGGTTACTGGCGTCAGATAACCGATTCTTGCATCAAATTTTTCTTTTTTTACGAAGACTATTCGATGCAACAAGAATTTATTCGCAAAACTCAATTATCAAAAAACGTGACTGTTTCCTTCTGTCATAAATATTTACATTTTCAGAAATACTATTTAGCTCTTTGATTACAAGTTTTATTAAAAAGAAGAAGATTGGACTCGCAGCTTTTGAAAAATACATCGTGGTGAAGCTGCTTTTTTTCCTTGATTCAATAGCTCGAGCCTCACGTTTCCGCAACGGTCTAATCGGTTGCACGAAACAATTGCCTCGTCGTCCTTCTCGTCCTCACTTGTGCTTCTAACGTATGCGTTAAAAAAATTGACTTTTTTCGGATAGTGGTAAAAAATAACTAGAACAGATAATTGAGTTTGATAAATTTCCTATGGAAAGTAATTATGTTAGCTTACTTGCAAAAAAAAACTACGCTCTTGCGTACGGCCTTCCGGCAGTTAACTGGAATATTCGCCATAGCGGACGAAAACATGTGTGTAGGCATGTTTTTTGATTATTTTTTCGTTTTATTTATCAATTTCTCCTGTAATTTCGCGACAAAATTGTTGAAGTAGATTGTACGCTTCGGGCTTAAATCCTCGATGAGACGCATCTTGGGAACGTTGGGCGGGTTCGCCAACTTGGGTACCACATCGACATTTAGCCGTTCCATCTCCTCAAACGATCGCCTCGAATAGTGAGCCGACTCTAGATCCGGCCAAAACACCGTGTCTTCGGCCTTATGGTATTTTTTGGTGAACGACGCAACATCCGGCAGGTACTTCGTACTATAATGCCCTACCAGTCGTTGCCATCCAGGGTGAGACAGGTCTCGTCGTCCATCACCACCGCCACGTCGTGAATTGCCGGGAAAATCGATTGTACCATCTTATTCAGGCGCTGCCGCTGCGTCATTGCCTGCAGCTCCGAGACTAGTGAACGGGTATTGACCGTCCATGTTCGCCAAGCACTGTTTGATCGGTTGCACAGACCTCCAGGCCAAGCGCACGCAGCGATGTAGCCACTTTTACCTCAGTCTTCCTCTTCAGTATCCTTTGGAGTATCTTGTCGCTCAGGGTCGTCGGCCGTCCTGGAACCGGGCTTTCTTTCGATGCTCTGATTGTTGTTTAATAGTGCCAATATGTTGTAGATGCCGGAACGGGCGTATCCGGTGTCCACGAACTGCCGCACGATGTCCGTTTTCGACGCGGCGGGGTACCGTTGTTTAAACACGCAAATGAATTTTTTTCTGATGACTGATGGTTTAGCTTCGTCAGTGCGTGTAAAGATAAACCCATGAAAAATTGACAAATTTTGTCCATTTTTAGGCGCAAACGTTATTAAAGTTATGGAAAATAAAATTCAGCACCAATTTCAAAAATTAGGGTGGGGCAACGGCCCCCCCTGCCCCCCTCTGGCTACGCCTATGCTAATATTTGAAACCTATTTGCCAAATCAGCGGTTTTTTTCATCGCTTATCTCTCCCTCTGAGGATCTCTAGTATAGGGATGCCAAAGGCTCGATATTTCCCATCCACATTATTGGCCCTGACACAAGTAAAAGAGATTTTTGAGGCTGTTCGCACCTACGCGAGTTCTCATATGCAATTGTCAATTTATGTGTGAAAACAAAAGCAAAAATATTTCCTTCCTTCACTTTCGCAAGTAAAAACCAAACCAATCCACAGAGTCGTCAGGGCCAATGGAACCACGGTGGGTTCGAAATGGAAATGGAGCCAGAAAAATGTCACATACAACCCAGTCAAAAGCATAGGCGCGTCTAAGGCCTACTTGACATACAATAAAAATTTCATAGGAAAATCTCATGCATTCCTCATTATTATCCTATAGAAATAAATTTACTGAAGGGACTGTTTCTTTCATACGATATGTACATTAAAACAAATCGAAGTGTTTGTTTATGAAAGATACAAGAATCTATCTTCTATTAAATAAAAATCAGTTGGTATCTGTAAAAAGGCGTTTCACTTAAAATAGAATCAACGGATTTGAATGATTTTTTTTTGTATTTGTTTTGTTTTGATCTCCGACGAGTTAATAAGCCATAAAAACAACAATAATCAACTGTTAAAGTTTAAAAAGAAATTAAAATCTATTTTCGCCTTTCCCGCGTTTTATTCCAAGAACAACGTGATAAGATTACAATGATTGCAGGCTATGAGCGGTAAACAAGCTGTTGTAACGTCGTTGTTGAGTAAACAAGCACCTGGTAATGATTCACATATAATGTTTCGCTGCCTACTACACATTTTTCAGTGTTACAGAAAGTGGTGTAGCTCGAAAGCCAAAAAACGAATAAATTAAGTGCAAAAGAGAACTAGCGTGGTAGCACTACAAACTCGGTATGCATATACTCTCAACGTGGCTTTGATTTTATTTGAGCAAAGTTGCATATAATCGTCTTATGTATCAGTTTAACGAAACGACAAAACAAGGATAACACTACATATGTGATGATTCGATTTTCCATTGCTCGGATCTAATCAATTTGTTCCATTTTCTCTAAAATGCACACTGACTAAGATCATATTTGCTCATGTTGCAATGATTCTGTTAACCGGTAAAATGAACGTGAAGTTTTTGCTCCTCAAAAACATTGATTTTTGTTCATGTTTCATAAAAAAGGCACTATTGCATTCCTACAAACAATATTGTTGCGGAGTTTGAATTGCACTGTGCTGAAGCGGCAGGTCTGCCTCAAATAAAAAACAAGAAGTTAACCCTTTCCCGCTCATGGTGACTCTCAAGCACCAAGATATATAATCATCATATCTTGACATAAAATACTTTGTTGTGCCTACAATTGTTCCATAAACTTTTATATGCTGCCTCATAGCATCACCGGGCATTTTTTTTCAAAAAACTACAGTTGACAGTAATTTTAGTTAGTCTACATAGTGTTCAGCTTGAATTTTCTCGTGAAGCTATAAATTTAAATGATAAGCCTTGTGAGCGGGAGAGGGTTAATGTCACTGAAGCGAAAATTTCGAAGTCCTGTGTCTCGATATTACCTATCAACTTACCAGTTGATTTCAAACGTCTGTACCCTCGCACTCGAAATGCAAAAATCTATGTTGACATTCAAACTAGCTATTTAACATTCCCCACGAATGTTTGTCAGCTGACAGATTCTAAGGCTGAGCTCTTTGAAAAAATGTTCCCGAATATCGCGCAAAATCATAAAAACCACCTCTGGTTAAGCAAAGGTGCGATTCTGGCCGCCAAAAATAAAGATGTAGATGAGTTGAACATCATAATTAAAGGTAAAATTGACGGCCAACTACATTCCTAAAAATCGGTGGATTCTGTCTCTAACCAAGACGACGTTGTGAGTTATCCTACCGAACTTTTGAATTTACTATAACTGCCCAGCCTATCTCCTCACAATTTGCGGTTGAAGATTGGATCGGTAATTATAATGTTGCGGAATATCAATCAACCTCGACTGTGCAATGGCACCAGGCTTGTGGTGAAATAGCTAATGGCAAATGTCATTGAAGCTACAATTGTGACAGGATACTACAAAGGAAAAGTCGTATTTATCCCGCGTATCTCTATTATTCCCACCGGCTTGCCGTTCAATTTTTACGTCTGCAATTTCCGTCTGCGTCTCACATGCGCGGTGACTATTAGTAAAGCCCAAGGACAGTCACTGAAAATTTGTGGCATAAATCTCGAGTATTCATGCTTCTCACATGGACAGCTCTATGTCGCATGTTTACGTGTCGAAAGAAACTCAGCATTATGTATGTTTGCTCCAGAAGGAAGGACGAAAAATATCGTTTACCATCAGGCTTTGCGATAACTTTCTTTATATATAAACTAATAAAAGATTCTGGAAATTGGTTATCAATCATATTTACTCCCAAACTCATCACCTGACACTGTGGAATATATAGAATTTAGTAGCTTGGACCGCTTTGTCATCCTTCACATGTTTCGAATAGCCCTAATTTTAAACTTGAATTGCTTAGAATTCTAAAGCTTTTGATAAAATCTGTACCAGAAAGAATGGCCAGGCAGAAGGGTATTACTATACATATTTGCATTTAGCCAAGCTTTTAAATATTTGAATAGATAACGTAAGAATTACCTTAAGAATATTTGAAAGAATGACTGTTTATTTTTAGAAATGTATTTAAATTAGACTACTAATTTTTTTTTGTTCAGCACAATACAAATTAATGTTTTACGAAGCCAATTAAATCTAATGCCTTATGGTCTAAAATATCTTATAAGCTAAAGGCAAACTCTTTACCCTCGCTGCCGACTACGAGCTGAAACTAAATCTAACACTCAAACTAACATGGTTTTTTTTCTTATCCGAGATTCGTTTCGCTGTTAAATTGGCACCTTGATGCTCTTCAAGTAGCTATAAACATGTAGCATGTATGGCAAGTTTCGCTGAGCGAGAATATCACGAACTGGCACATAGGGCTGTATTCCTCGGGCCCTGAGGGTATCCAAAAGTAGAGATCTGGCGCCGCAGAATTCAGCACACACCCAAACCACGTATTCAATGTCTTGATACCCCAATCCACAAACGCAATGATTATTGCTCGCCAGCCCAATACGCAAGAGATGTGCATCTAGCCCGTAGTGGTTGGACATAATCCGAGACATCATGCGAATGAAATCTCGTCCTACATCCAACCCCCGAAACCAAGGTTTGGTGGAAACCTTGGGGATGATGCTGTGTAGCCACCTCCCCAGTTCTCCCTTATCCCACGAGGCCTGCCAGTTGATAAGTGTACTCTGACGTGAAAATTTTAAAAATTCATTGTAGGCAATTGGTCTGTTATAAATATCACCGTTTGTTGCGCCCACCTTAGCCAAAGTGTCCGCTTTCTCATTGCCCGGAATGGAACAATGAGAAGGGACCCACATTGAGGTAATCTGAGAAGATTTTTCGGATAAAGCACTCAGATGTTCCCGTATTTTCCCCAGGAAATACGGAGAGTGCCTTACATCCTTCATCGATCGGAGAGCCTCAATAGAACTGAGACTGTCCGTAAAGATGAAGTAATGGTCCGTGGGCATTTTTTCAATAATCCTGAATTACTGAATTGCAGCCAATTCTGCGACGTAAACAGAAGCAGGATTATCGAGCTTGTAGGAGGAGGTAAAATTATTGTTGAAGATATAGAAGCCAGTCGACCCGTTGAGAAATTATCCATCAGTATAAAACGCATTGTCGCAGTTGATGTTTTTATATTTGTTATAAAATATTTTAGGGATCTGCTGCACGCGTAAATGACCCGGGATTCCACGAGTTTCTTCCATCATGGATGTATCGAAAAATACAGTAGAAACAGAAATATCTAATAAGTTGACACGATTGGAGGTGTATGAGGAAGGATTTATACTTTGAGACATGTGATTGAAATACACAGTCATGAAACGGGTTTGAGAATTAAGTTCAACTAGCCTATCGAAGTTTTCAATTACCAAGGGGTTCAAAACCTCACATTTGATGAGAATACGAGTAGTCAGATCCCAAAAGCGGTCTTTTAATGGGAGAACGCCCGCCAAAACTTCCAAACTCATCGTATGGGTCGAATGCATGCAACCTAAGGCAATACGCAAACGATACTGCATCGTTCCAGCTTGATTAAATAGGTGTTTGCAGCGGAGCGGAAGCAGAAACACCCGTACTCAAGCACCGACAATATCGTTGTTTGGTAAAGTCTTATAAGGTCTCCTGGGTGGGCGCACCACCATGAATCAGTAATTGTCCGGAGAAAATTTACTCGCTGTTGACATTTTTTCATCAAATACCGAACGTGACATCCTTTGGTACCTTTCGAATCGAACCAGACACCAAGATATTTAGATACCAAAACCTGAGAAATCGTTTCACTCATTAACTGTAAGTGGAGCTGAGCAGGCTCACGCTTCCTAGAAAAAACTACTGTCTCAGTCTTCTCCGGAGAGAATTCGATACCTAGCTGTAAAGCCCAAGCAGACATATTGTCCAAGGTATCTTGCAATGGTCCTTGCAAATCGGCAGCTTTGGCTCCTGTAACAGAGACCACGCTGTCGTCTGCAAGTTGTCTTATCGTGCAAAAATTTGCCAGACATGCGTCAATGTCATTCACATAAAAATTGTAAAGAAGGGGGCTTAAGCATGAGCCCTGGGGAACCCATGTAGCTAATACGAAACGTTGCCAAATCGCCATGCGTAAAATGCATATGCTTTTCGGACAACAAATTATGCAAAAAATTGTTCAAAATTGGTGAAAATCCTTGTCGGTGAAGTTTGCCCGAAAAATTGTCAATAGAAACGGAATCAAAAGCCCCCTTAATGTTCAAGAACACAGATGCCATTTGTTCTTTGCGAGCATAGGCTAGCTGAATATCTGTAGAAAGCAACGCAAGACAGTCATTCGTTCCTTTGGCACGGCGGAAGCCAAATTGAGTATCTGATAGTAGACCGTTTGATTCGACCCAATGGTCTAAACGACGGAGTATCATTTTCTCCATCAATTTTCGGATACAGGATAGCATTGCAATCGGCCTATAAGAGTTGTGATCAGAAGCTGGGTTTCCCGGTTTTTGGATGGCGACCACTTTCACTTGCCTCCAATCCTGCGGTACAATATTTTGCTCCAGGAACTTATTGAACAAGTTCAACAAGCGCCTCTTGGCAGTGCCGGGTAGATTCTTCAATAAGTTGAATTTGATTCTATCTAATCCAGGTGCGTTATTGTTACAGGACAGGAGGGCAACTGAAAATTCTGCCATCGTAAAAGGTGATTCTATCGCGTCGTGGCCCGGAGACGTATCGCTAACAAAGTTTTGCGCAGGAACAGAGTCCGGACATACTTTCCTGGCAAAATCAAATATCCACCGACTCGAAGACTCCTCGCTTTCGTTGACCGTTATACGGTTTCGCATTCTTCGGGCTGTTTTCCAAAGAGTGCTCATCGATGTCTCCCTCGACGTTTCGTTTACGAACCGGCGCCAATATTCGCGTTTCTTTGCTCGGACCAAGCTTTGAAACTTGGTCTCAAGCGCCAAATACCGCTTAAAGTCATCGGGTTTACCTTTCACCCAAAAGAAGGCCTTAAACGCGTCGGATTTTTCCGAGCACACTTTGTCCCACCACGGAGTGGGAGGGCGTTCTTTGATCGTCACGCCGGGATATTTCTTCGTTTGGGCTTGCAACGCGGCGTCGAGAATCAAGCCCGCGAGGAGGTTGTATTCTTCAAGTGGTGGGTGATGTAGAATCGACTCGACAGCTTCTGATATCATTTCCTCGTATAATTTCCAATCGATATTCCGTGTGAGGTCATACGGAATATCAACTGATCGCGTGCGAGTTGAACCATTATCAATTGAAATTTGAATAGGCAAATGATCGCTACCGTGGGGATCAAGGACTACCTTCCATATGCAATCCAACCGTAGTGACGTTGAACTTAAAGATAAATCTTAAGCACTGGGGCGCGCTGGAGATTTCGGAACGCGTGTCATATCCCCGTTGTTTAATATTGTCATGTCGAAGTCGTCGCAGAGGTTATAGATCAAAGAGGAACGGTGAGCATTAGAAGGGGAACCCCAAGCCACGCCGTGAGAGTTAAAATCTCCCAGAATCAAACGTGGCGAGGGAAGAAGTTCTATTAAATCAAAGAGCAGCCGTTGCCCTACCTGTGCTCTGCGAGGAATATATATTGAGGCAATACAAAGCTTTTTACCTTGTATTGTCATTTGACATGCGACAGCTTCGACGCCTGGGACCGAGGGAAGGTTAATACGATAGAAAGAATAGCCCTTCTTAATCCCTAGAAGTACTCCTCCGTAAGGGGTGTCTCAATCAAGGCGAATTATGTTAAAATCATGGAAGTTGAAATCTACATTTGAAGTGAGCCAAGTTTCACAGAGGGAAAATGCATCGCATTTATGCTTATTAATCAAAACTTTGAATGAATCAATTTTGGGGATGATACTTCTACAATTCCACTGTAAAATAGAGATAGAATCCTTCATCTCAGCCGATGAATTGGCCATCGAAGGATACGATCGCTGCAAGGAGGGGCCATTTAGCAGTCAACTGCTTCAAAAACGTTTTTACTTTCGGTAAAAATGCCAGCAGAAGACTTTTAAGAGGATCAGTTATGTTAAAATTTTCAAAAATCCAGTCCACAATATCTGAAAACTTCAGCAGTCCAGATTCTGGCTGAATCTTGGACGAAAAAGAAGGAACAGTTGGGTTTTTTGATGTTCCTGGAAGTGCCGGAAACTCCTTATTTGAATTCAATTTTGCCAATCCCGGAGGAGTTTGCTTCGGATTTTCTACAGCACTTCTTAGTTTCTTAGTATCAGTCACTTCAGATGGAGAACTGCTCTGTCCTTTCCTAGGAAGCCTAGGAGAAGAAAGGTTTTTCCTCTTGCTAGATTTCCCGGGTTCAACAAAAGAAGGTTCCCCAACTGAATCGTCAGAATCAGACTCATCGGATGACAAGACCTCGAAGAGATCGGGGAAACCAGTTTGGTGGCAGCGGCCTCTTTGAGCATTTTTTTCAGAGACCGCTTGATCTTGTCTTTGCGCTGTTTGTACGCGGGACATGCAGACAGCTCATGCGGAGTTTGCCCACAATAGAGGCACTTTTCAGCGACCTTATTACAGGCGTCATCCGCATGTTGCTCTCCGCACTTGCCACAAAGTGCTTTATTGCCACAGTGGGAGGCCGTATGGCCCAACTGTTTGCACTTGAGGCAATTCATTACCCGCGGTACAAACAAGCGCACAGGCAGACGCACCTTGTCCACGAGCACATAGCTCGGCAGAGCAGACCCGGCGAAAGTCACGCGAAAAGAGTCTGATGGGGTGTAAGTTTTTACACCCTTGTCAAGCGATACTGAATGTAATTGCTTACATTAAAGTATCTTGGCTGGTTGAAGGCTAGAATCCTTGAACAGGCCTTTCCCAGCCTTCAACAGGTCCTCGACGGTCAGGCTCGATTCGCTGACCACACCGTCAATCTCTACTACGCGAGCTGGAATGTACACGTGGTACTTCCGCGTGAAGAGCTCACAAGCAGCAATCTCGTTTGCTTGCTCGAAGTCAGACACCAAAACACGCAGCTTATTCGGGCGTACTTTCGTTATTTCAGTCACGGCTGAAAACCGTGCCAGATCGCTACAAATTTGCATTGTGTTCAATGCTTTAATATTCGGCCGGAAAAATACAGCCCCAATACCAGCTTTGCCCTCCGGATACTCCTTTAGCCGATGGGTAAATTCCTGCGGGGTTCCAATTTTAACCCTTGGAACTTTGTATCCGGGAGGGCTAGGCGGTGGAACGAGCGGGTTTTCATCCCCGCTTTCGGTCATGCCACCATCGTCGTCCATGTTGGACGCGTGAACCACACACGCAAAATGCCAATTAACAAATAATTTTGTAGAAAAAAAACCAAGAAAAAAAACTACTTAGCTTATGCAGCCGCTCTCCTCCACAATCAGCGCATGGGCGATGCCAATCTCTGCTTGCTGCTTCCTTCCTTGGTTGTCCGATCGACTAATACAGCCAAACGGCCGTGCGCCGGGTACCGCGTTTCTTCAGGCAGCGTTGCAACGCACGGGCTATTGTTGACTTATTCTTCTTTTTGCTGTCTTGAACAGCGACGACGGCAACAGGCAGGGGGGCACAATGCACCTTGAAGGCGAATTACTGGTCGGCACTATCGAGATCGAAATAAAATTGCGACCGAACACGACGAGAGCACAACTCGGAATTATGATACGATTTAACAAGTGCCATTTTCATCGGTGTGATCTATAGTTGAAACTCAAATGAAGTATAGAAAAATAACTTACCTATTGGGGATGAGGAATATTCCTTCCAATCGCTCAATAAGACGCCGTCTTTTCGTGATGTAGCCATTTTGAATAACAATCTGGATTATTCGATACTATAGATACTCACCCGAAAAAAAATAACATCAAAATGACCTCAAAAGTTGCTGTAATTGTACATAGTTATACCATAATTTAACTACATTTTTCATTGTAAATACATCAATTTTACAACCAATATCATTGTCCAGAACAATAAAAAACATAGGTTTTGTCTTTTTTACCATGAAAAAGGGGTGTTGTTATGTATCTTAACAGCATTTTTTCAGGCATTTTTTCCATACATTTAGAAGTCACTGACGATGTTTTTCATTGAAAAAATATTGTCGGTGGTAGATGCAACAACCAAAAACGTTGTTAAAACATGGTAATGACAAAAATCGTTTGCAAGTTTACAGTAAAAATGCCATGTTTTTTATGGTTACAATACGAAACATTGTCCGTTTACTGTTCTCACCGCAAAATACATCGTAAATTTTTTTTCGGTCAGAGAGAGATATGCGATGAAAAAAGCCGCCAAATTGGCAACTAGGTTTACATGTCAGAGGTGCCAGATCTCTTCTCAAAGCGAAATATGGACTAAATTTTTCATTCGACTCGTATAACTGATGGTGACGGTGGGAGTCCTGAGAAATAATAAAGAGCATCATAAAAACCGCGAAAGTGTAAAATTATATGTTTATGTCTATTTTAATATACCGTGCTGGATCGAAATCCGTACACCTAAGCACATGATAATTTTCGATGGTCAATATAAAATCAATAAATCACATATTGCTTTAAACTGACATGTTTACTCATAGGTCTACTTATATTTTATCACTATTATCAAGCAAAATGATTAAAATCACTCCGAAACTCGGAATAATCATGTTCAAATAGAACATGTTTTGAATCGAAATCCGTACACAGTTTTTTGTCTTGATTCAGACTTTCCCTTGCGCACCTCAGTCACAGCTCCTTCGAAATTGTTTGCCGTATATTTATATTTGTTTTCTTCCAAAATATGTTGAAAACAAAAAGAAAGTTCAACAATATATGCATGATACACACGCTGTACGGATTTCGATTCAAGCAATTAACAAGAATCAAAATCCGTACGGCACAGTTTTTGTTGAATAAATACGATTTACACTAATTACCAAACAATATACAGCTCGAAAATAACAAAGACTTACCTTTTCCATCAATTTCAAAAAGATTCACAGAGTAAAACACTTATATCCCACTTGAAAATCGTTTTCATCTAAAGAACGTTTCCTTAGTAAATTCCCTAACGATACAACGAAATGGCAACTGAAACCGATACACGATTGATTTTTCATTTTTAATATTTTTATTTCATGGCCTACTGGCGCATAGTTTGATTTAACAGAAGGCCAACAGCTCAACGGATAGGTACATGTAACTATCATATGAATTTTTATTTTTATAATGCTTAAAACTGAAGAAAAACATTAAGGTGTACGGACCTTCGCCATAATTGATCATTATTTTGTTGACCATACAAAAGGTTTGTAAACCACCGGTTGAAAATCAGTATTATCACAGATAACAGACATCCAAGCTAATTTCGCTTCATGTGTAAAAAGATGCAACGGTTTTTTAGTGTGTCGCAATACGCAGAATGGTGGCGCTAAGAACACTTAGTAGTCAATGATTTGATAAAATCGATAGTTTTTCAGCTCTTATAGATATTATCGCAATGAGAAGGGTTGCCGTTTTTTAATGTAGAAATTGTGAGCAAACGGTGATTTGTCATTATCGACATTTTTATTCAATTCCAGTTTATGTTTGCGATAAATTTGTTTGTTTTAGTGTTGATTTAAAAAAAAACATAAACCATACAAAATCAGTGTAGTATTGTTGCAAAAACAGGGACTGCATAATCTGTGAGAATTTTAATACGTCTGGCAGCTTTGACTGTAATCCAGCGCTGCCATCACTAAAGTGGTTAAAGTCGCAAGTTGCAGAAAGATGTCGTTAGCATACCAAACGAGTAAGAATTTGAAATTTTACACGCGATTGCTGGAGTTTGTTGTTCTAGTTTGGATGTCTGTTATCTGTGGTATTATCCAATTAATTGAACATTGTAGTTGTCGACTGGCGACAATTGATTTTACTCTTATGCCGCACATTTTACCTTACGTCGCAAATAGTGCGTTGTATAGCGCATCCGATGTGCTATACAGCGCACTACCTCCCACGTCAGGATATTGAAAGTCGCATCGAAAAGTCGCGCGCAACGAAAGTCGTGATTTCGATTTAATACTGCTACGTTAATATGATACAGCAATTTTGGAGCATTCTCAATTCATTGTATAGCAACAAAACATGAAAAACGTGTAAAGAAAAATATATCTTTTATTGTAACTGATTGCAATACCTTTTAATGTGTTACCTTTCTTGTTTGTTTGGCTCAGATTTTGACATGTTCGATTGGCTCACAACATTCTCTTCGCATATCTCTTCTTCTGAGTATTGCTATTCGATACCAAATCCAAACGTCAAAACCAAACTTCACAAGCAAACTGACGAAAATTCCAAAGTCACGGCGACGAGTGTTTTTTATTGAATTTATCAATAAGATTTATATGTTGGTTTCGATACATGACGGTTTTATATATCTACTTTATAAAATGTATTCCGCAATATTGCCTGTAAGTTTAAATTTTTACGACATATGTTAGACGTAAATAAACATCAAATAAAATGGAGTTGAAAATCCGATAATTATTATTTCATCGTTCGGTTCGTTAAAATTATTATATCACATTTAATTTACAAATGGATTTCTAATGGAATCATATAATATTAAAAGATCTTTTGGTACGGTAAATTCATTGGATAAATTTAATCTACTATATAAAAATGGAATTCCGTAACGCTTGATCTTATTGATATTATTCCCTCAGTCTCTGAGGTATACAGTAATCATAATTTCGAATCGTCCTAAATCAAAAATAATAAGCGGTGATATGTAGGTTTTTAACATGAAAATGTTCGCTGATGTTCAGGAAAGAAATTTGAGAGAAAATAATAGGTATCCAATTACTAAAACTTGGGATATTATTCACAAAACTACGTAAAACATGCAAAATTATGACTTTTCATACTTAATTCGTCTCCAAATCAAAATTCAAAGCGATGACATGTGATTCTCTTTTCAGATGTTTGTTGATGTTCACGAAAGACATTCGAGAAAAAAAAAATCTAATTACTAAAACTTGAGATATTATTCACAAAACTACGTGAAACATGCAAAATTATGACTTTCTGTGCTGAATTTGCCACTATATCAAAATTCAAAGCGATGACATATGCTTCTTTTTTCACTACAATGTTTGTTTATGTTCAGGAAAGACATTTGAGGAAGAATAATTAGTATCTGATCACTAAAACTTGAGATATTACAGTCGCCGTTCGATAACTGCAAGTCTTTTAACTGCAACGCTTTTTAACTGCAAGACCGATGACTGCAACAACTTTGCAGTTATCGGACCGCAATCCGTCAAATCTGAAATCAAAGTCATATTTGACATTGAAGTGACAAATCTCGCGGGGGGATTCAAAATGCATTCGAAAATGAAAATTGTTGAATATCTAGAAACATTTCAAAAGGACTTTTTCATTTCGATTTCGTTTACTTGTTGTCTCTTCATTCTAGATGGGAGTTTATAGATCTCCACTATCAAGTGGGTTATATACCTTTTTGGTCGAGAAAAATGAGGGAAGTTTGAATTTATTTTCAAGTGCATAGCACCATTTTCATTGCATCAAAGTGGTATTTTTCTGAAAGCACAGTTTATCAACAACAACAAAATACGTTTGATTTTGA
This sequence comes from Wyeomyia smithii, assembly GCF_029784165.1. NCBI lineage: Eukaryota > Metazoa > Arthropoda > Insecta > Diptera > Culicidae > Wyeomyia > Wyeomyia smithii. The sequence continues at coordinate 87,744,306 of NC_073694.1, forward strand.
GATATACCAATTATTACTGGAGTAATGGCCGTTTCCCCGAAACGCTATTTTTTGCAGAGGATTGCGGTGATCCTGATAGAAACTCAGCGGGTCAACCTTAATCAAAAAACTTATATAATTTCATTAGTTTAGAAGTGTGCCGTGTCCTTGAACGATCGCTTTTATGAGTATTTTGTTTTCAGTGCAAACGGAAACGTTTTTCCCAAAAAATGCACGTTTTGAGCGCTAAAAATTGCAATAATTTTTTTTTTGCGGCAAAATGTAACTGTATGTTTCAAAAAGCGATCGTTCAAGGACCGGCGAATTTAATAACGAAAATTAAAAAAAAAAGACGAAAGTAATCGGTTCACTAGTTTTGCCGTAATCAGGATCACGGCAAAGTCATTTTTCGGAAAACTATTCCGAGATAATCGCGTGTAAAGTTTCAAGTTTAGCTTATGCGGCCGTGGCGAGGCGCCCTGCAAATCGTTCTAACTTTCTTCCTTTTGCTCAGATCTTTATGGAAATTTGTGAAAATGTTCTCAAGATGTTGTATTTGAAGATAATGCAATAAAATTTTTTTCGGTTTTTTGAAAGCTAAAAAAGTATATGACCCCTTAATCAATGAAGCAAAATCACCATGTTATGTGGTTCACTTTCCGTAATTATTATAAGGGAAAAAAATATTCCTTGTGCATTGTTTGGCTAGCTTTCACTACTCAGTGAGGCAGTGCATAGTAGATCACAAACAATATTTTGTGACCTAGCGTTAAATAGACCATTTTAGGAACTGATAGGTGTCACGGATCCTGCTGACGTTGATGTTGCTTTTACTTGCGTTATGGCAGCGGTTCCGAGCTTTCTGTCAAAATTTTATTCATGAATTGAGTTCAGAAACGTCTCGTAAAATGATCTTCTGTAGTGATGAACTTTATCTTCGCCTACATATTGGTTATGTAAAGTAGTTACTAAAACGCAATAAATTATGATGCGGAAATATGAATATCAAATTGATTAATCAAAAAGCTTGCCTCTTTTAGTTTTCTGCTATTTTTTGCCACTATTCCATTGAAAAAATACATTTCGACATCATTGTAAACAAAAATGGTAGTAACGGACCCCCCTCTAAATTTTGGCATGTATCAAGTGTTGCAGTTATCGAACGGCATTCGATAACTGCAATGTAAACATGTATATATAAATATATATATATATATATATATATATATATATATATATATATATATATATATATATATATATATATATATATATATATATATATATATATATATATATATATATATATATATATATATATATATATATATATATATATATATATAATACATGCAAAATTTTGACTTTTTGAGCATGGCTCAATTCGCCTGTGAAATAATTTTTTTCAATAAAATGTTCGTTGTTCCTTCAACATCTGCAATTATTTTTTTGCAGAAGAATTATGTTTTAATTTGGTGCGAGTCGAGCAGAAAAAAGTACATTTTTGATGTTTTCGTAGCTTTGTGAATAGTAACACATTCCGGAATTCGAAATACTTTTTTTACTTTTACCAAAACTAGATCTTGGGACATTTGGCTGGAGGAAAGGCCGCATTTCATTGGTTTAATCTTCTTTTTTTTTTAAATTTCTACGTAGTTATGTGGAATAAAACGTTAACCTTTTCTCAGACGTGTTCCTTGGACACCAACAAACATTTTCGTTATAAAAATTCACATGTTATCTCTTTAGATGTGATTACCTATAGAGGAGAACTAAGCATGAATGGTCACCCTAAATTCTTCTTACTTTGATTTAATTCTTGAGTTACGTAAAAAGAGGTTTTACTGTGAACGATTGACGAATATCTGGTTATCACTCGAGTGTGGTATATTTGGAAATGAAGCCACATAACATTTTCCAAAATAACGATTTCTGGTTTCAGGAAAATAACCTAAAGTGGTATTTGGCCAACCATTTCAATACTTCCGAAACTTCCGAACTCCATACGTCATTTTGAAATTCGAAATAGCGACTTCCAGTTCCTGTAAAACATCCCCAAATCACAAAATGCAATCCAATATGGGTATTTCCGTTCTGTGCGTTCTCAGAATGTTACAGTTATATTTATTTATAATTTATATTATTTATAGTATACCTCAAACAAAATTGAAATAAATGGATCAATTCAATCTCTTTAATCAATTTAATCTATAAATTTCGGAAAAATGCAACTTCAAACTACCAGACTGAACATTACAAGCACAAGCATTTGAAGTATATAAAAAACCAATAATTCTCATCAGAGTGAAACATATACAAGACATGTGATTATTCCAATGAATATAACTAAAACCGTAATGTGATTTTCTATGTGATAATGCTATTAGAAAACCTTCATATATGTTTTCCAATAACTTTTACATGATTACTTGATTCAGTGTAAGTTTGAGAATCGATCTTGGGTGCTGTACGTATACGAAGCCACGTTTTCAATCTTCGAATTATTGCTGAGAAGCTTCTCTCCGCACTTGCCGAGCTCACGGGAATCATCACTAGTTTTCCCTGTATTGACCTAACCGAAAAAACGAACTACCTGTTAACGCGGTGGACGAGAGTCATTAAATAAAGAAAACGCAAATCATTCATCTTGCTAGCTGCTACTGAACTTCGGGAAATGAGTTCCGCTGATTTTGTCGAAAAAACGAACTACCTGTTAACGCGGTGGACGAGAGTCATTAAATAAAGAAAACGCAAATCATTCATCTTGCTACCTGCTACTGAACTTCGGGAAATGAGTTCCGCTGATTTTGTCGAAAAAACATCATGTGAAGCGTCAATAAATGAACAAACTGCTCGATTTTTACAGATTTCTGCTCGCAAGAACGAAATTTTTTCGAATAACGTATAAGGCAATCCCCGGGTGACGTTTCATTGCTTGTACGTTTGATATTGTTGTTGTTTTTCAAGTACAAACCCAAACCCAAAACACAACCGAACACGAGATCTTCTAGAGTCGGAAAATAAATCTAAAGTGATTTTCTATTGTTGTGTAAAGGATTGCCCCACGCAATACTAGATCAACCGATAGGACAATTTTTGTTTGTTACGCTTTTCGATCCGCATTGCATCCAAGTTGCGACCGTTCGTACAAACCTGAAGTTGTCAAAAGTTGAAAACAAACTGCAATCAGCTGTTTGCCACTGTCTCGTGGATTGCCTTATAGATTTTTTTCTAGATATCGAGCAGATTTTTTCAGGCGAGCAGGCGCAGAAATTTTCCAATAACATCTGCCATCTCTGCTCAGTACGTCCTGAGCTGTCCCGAAAGTTATAGGCATTCAAAGACCAGTCCACAAGCAACCGAAAATACGTCTGACCAATCGGACAGGCAATTCGAGTGTATGCAGCGAAAATGTATTTGGCATTTTGCCTGAGCAAGAAGCCGGTGAAATAAATTGACTTTAAAAAGGAACTTTCAACATTTTTTTCTGACGTCAGAGTTGGCCGTAGAGGCGAAGGTTGTTTATTAGCTGAGTCAATTACGGGCTATAATCGTCTTATTCAGTATTTAACTGACAAGATGTACAAATTTTTTACCTATGACACCAAGAACGTCAAGCCGTTCAGGGTTGTCTAGAAAGGTCTCACCAACGAGCAAACCGTTGATGAGATCGAAATTACTTTGACAGAATTAGTTGGCATAGCCCCTACCCAAGTAGTTCCAATGAAACAGAAATCATGAGGTGAAAACAGTCAGAGAACTGAAATTTCCCTTGTTAATTATTCAACTCATTCCCTTGTTAAGTAGTTAACTTATCTAACTCATTTCAGTGCGGTTACTGAGGTCAACAATTCAAAATTTTCGAAAAGCACATGCTATCTATAATGTGCGGGTAAAGTGGGAGTTGTATAGAAAATATGGCGGAGGTGAAAAGCATACCAACGATATGGCCATGGATCTAAATTCTGAAACTCTTATCACAAAAAGGACATATGTCTTTAGAAAGAGAGTAAAAATTATCACTGTGCCAAGTGTAACGGCAACCATATGTTAAATTTTTTCCAATGCCCAGTCCGTTTAACTATTGTTAAGACAAGGCAAAGTAAATCAAATTTAATTTCCCATCCAGAACTTCGAAACATATTGCTAATTCTCTGATTGGACCGTCCAATTTTTCTACTCCTGTACAGTAGCAATACTCAGAGGAAGAAATATGCGGAGAGAATGTTTTGAGCCAAACGAGCAAGAAAGGTGACAGATTAAAAGGTATTGCAATCAGGTACAATAAAGGATATATTCATCTTCTCACGTTTTTCATGTTCTATTGCTAAACAATGAATTGAGAATACTCCAAAATTGCTTTATCACAGCGATTTTTAACTGGTGGCTCACAAACCTTTTGTATGGTCAACAAAATATTGTTCAATTATGGTGAAAGTGTATAAAATTTAACACCTTCACGGTTTTTGGGATGCACTTTATTATTCCCCAGAACTTCCACCGTCACCATCAGTTATATGAGTCGAATGAAAAAGTTAGTCCACACTGCGCTTTGAGAAGAGATCTGGCACCTCTGACATGTGAAACCTAGTTGTCAAATTGGCGGTTTTTTTTATCGCTTATCTCTCTCTCTCTCTCTCTCTCTCTCTCTGAGTATCTTTACTGTACAGCATCGAGTATCGTATGTACAGGTTAGAGGTATATTAGTTAGAATATATTTTCTAATATTAACTACCTGGGGCTCATTGCAGCAGGTAAACTTTCTTTTCTGCAATAGGCAATGTTCGATCTTATGAACGCCATGTTGCAGGCAAATTCCATGTTTGAAGCAATTCAAATTGGAACAAATTTCACCTTTAAAATCGTTTCAAATTTAGAATTTGACAATGATTGTAGATAAATCAATCAAACTTTCGAATTGGAATGCTCTCTCATTGAAAGTCAATAGAATAGACTTTTAAATTTTTTAACAGTAAATAATGGGCACATAGCAATTATTTCTAAAACTTTTTAGAAGCTTAACATTAAATTAAAATATAATTCCAACACTGGCGTAGCGTGGTAAGCGGAGGAGGTAGTCCTAAAGGCCTAAAGTTAAAGTTTGGCCGACTGTCACTAAAAGCTCCAATCGAACTGTCAAAACTCGTTCCAATCGAACATCAGCAATGTTGAAACTATGATGAAAAAATTGTTGACTGTTCGATTGGAACTTTTCAGTGACAGTCGGCCAAGCTTTATCTCTAGGGCTTTAGGTGGTCCGCCTCGGGTGTCCCTTTAGGGGGTGACATCCATGAGGAAAATTTTCAGACGTGTCACCTTCAAAAAGGTGACATTCGTGAGATAAATTATCAATAGGGGTTTTAATTTGAAAAAAATACCTGCTTTTTCTTATACTAATCGATAACCGACCTTTCAGTAGACATAACGTAATTTGTCTTAGATCTCTACGAGTTTTCTTTGATTTAAAAATTGAAAAATTATATTTGTTTTAAATTTTCACTAACTGGCAAGTAGTGCACAGAGTGACTTTACTGTTGCTGGTTTTTTGGGGAATATAACCCTGATAGTAAGCTAAGTGACATTTCTACTGCTGGCTTGTGGAAAATATAACCCTGGTTTACGTGTCATGACAAAGATGTCAGATGTGAAGACATATCTTAATATTGAAAACATTTGAGCGCGTGTGAATAAGTGGATGCCTTACAGTCGGTTGATTAATCTCACTCGATTTAATGTGTCACTGGAAGTTTTGTAAATTTTAAACGGGGACCGTTTTCTATGTATAAAGACATTATTTGTGGAGTGTGAAGATATTTGAGAAATGAACTGGCCTCCCTGTGTTTTGATTTCTTGACGGTAGGATATGTCTTTAAACCACTTACAGTTGTTTAAATTTGAATTCGATTTTTTTCAAAAGTTTTGCTATTTAAATTAAAAAAAGTCAGTAGAATATGTGTTTCTTTTGACATTTCTTATCAAAAGAAATAATAATATAAATACCCCTAGAACACCCTATTAGGTGGATCAATTTCGCGATGAAACTCTCGAAAATTAAAAAAATTGCTCCTAAGAGTATAATCCCATCCAATTTTTCAAAAATTGGTAGATTTAGTGCAGTTGAAAATGAACGTGCTTACTCTCACAATTTTTGAAACAAAATGATTTCACTGCAACCTGGTAGGGTGACACCTAAATTTTCCGCCCCGGTTGTCACTCGGTCACGCTACGCAACTGGATCCCAATTACGTGGTTCATAGATTTGACAGAATTCAGGATTCTGGCGGTGGAGTTGCAATGGTAATCCATCGCCGAATCAAACATCGTGCTCTTCCTCATCTTGAGACGGAAGTTATTGAAACTTTGGGAATTAAAGTTCAAACTGAACTTGAGATTTTATTTGTTGCCGCAGCGTATTTACCATTTCAATGCACACGCGGGCACAAAAACTATTTTAAAGGTGATATACAAAAACTCTCCAGAAAACGTTGAATTTTTTTTTTATAATCTGCAATTTTAACGCTAAACATCGATCATGTAATTCTCAATGGCAAAATTTTATTCAATGCGTGTTTCTCAGGACATTATTCTATTTTATATCCGAATAGTCCTACATGCTTTTCTTCTGTAAGAAATCCATCAACGATCGATTTGGTACGAACAGATAAAAATATGTAGTGTATGTAGTGAATTGATCACACATGCTGATTTTGATTCTGACCATCTTCCAATAACTTTTTCCATACCGTAAAACGGGGTGAATAGAAACAGTTTCCGATACATCTTGCAGTGTACAAAAAAATATTGTAATGTCTAGAACGAATATAAAAGCTTTAGAACATGGGTCTAGCCTTCCTCTATCAAGGGTGTAAATACCATTTTGATGAATAAATAATTCATTCATTTATTGAAAAGAATGCTACATGTTTCTATTCTATTGAAGCCCTCCCAAGCCCCAGTAGTTGCGCCCATGCATGAAATTTTGACTTGGACGGAAATTGGAAGCTTCAAAGCTTTTTTATCCGCTTCTTAAAAACTTCTACTCCACTAGCAGTGCAAATTTATTAAGGTTTCGCACAAGAGGCGTGATTTTTTGACTTTGATTTCGATGTTATAATGTAAATTTATGTTCCGTTAGGATTAGCTACCAAACGAACTTCTTTCGAATTAATCTGAAAACTTCTGTTCTCAATATTTCATGCTTATTACAATTTTTTACATCCTGTACAGACTCCAATATACACATAGTCCTAGTTCATTAAGCAGACAGTATGTGAGTAGAGAAAGAACGAAAAATAAGCGAACTGGAAATATGATACAGATTTGGAAAAATATGAACTTGCGTGTTAACGGAAAAAGCCGTTGTTAAAAATAAAAATTCAGTTCGAAAAAATTTAGCCGTACGGAGCCCCTTCCGTAGTTGTGTCGCACTTGCAAGCACGACGCAGACTGACTTTGGTCTCGATCACACAGGTCTTTAAGAGTTATCAGCATCAGCTGACTCTTCTGTGTGTGATGAGACATTCCTTTCAGTCTATAAATAACGCTTGCACAGCAGTGTTTGTAGTTAGGGATGAGCAATAGAATAAGTCGACAGCGGAATGTGATACGATATAGATTGTGGAACAGTACCACCGTCCCCCGTAGTTTAATTGGTCAAAACACCATGCCGGAGACAGGGAGATTGCGGGTTCATGTCCCGTCGGGATGCGGTATATTTTTCCAAATCTGTATCATATTTCCAGTTCGCTTATTTTTCGTTCTTTCTTTACTCACATACTGTCTGCTTAATGTACTTGCGTGTTAACGGAAAAAGCCGTTGTTAAAAATAGAAATTCAGTTCGAAAAAAAACATAGTCCTAGATCAAACCAAATACTTAGTAAGCTGGTTATTCTAATTATAGTTTAGTATCTACTGCAGAAATATTTAACAATTCGATTGAATAATTTTTATCGTTTGCAGGAACATCAACAAAATTTTACTAACAAATGACCTTACAGAAAACGTGCTGGACGAAGCATTGGCTCTAAGCTCCGATATGATTATTTCTTACCATCCTCCTATTTTTGCTCCGCTAAAAAGGATCACTCAAAAATCATGGAAAGAACGGATTGTTTCAATTTGTTTGGAAAACAAAATTGCTCTGTATTCTCCGCACACCAGTTGGGATAGTGTTACAAATGGTGTGAATGACTGGTTAGCAGCATCCTTGCCTCTAGCCAGCGCACAGCCTGTTATAGAAAATTTGTCTAATCCGTCGTTTGGAGCAGGCAGAATATGTGTAATTCGAGGTTAGGCAGTCCACGCTACTTCGCAAATCGATGCTGATCGATCATTTCCGATTTCGTTGAAACTTGCGCATATGTTCCTTTTTGATGAAGAAATTATTTTATGATATCAGTTCTTCATGTTGACCCACGACTCTTTTCAAACGGCCTATCCAAAAATGTGACAGATTAATAAAATATTCTATATCAGATTAACAGTTTGTTTGATTGAAACAGTGTCTTTGGCAAAGTTGTAGATTATATAGTTGCAATTCCAGAAAATATACTTTATAAAGTTTTTGACGGAAAACTACGTACGGAATTCCAGTTACATAGGGGTGTAACATGACAATCTAAAAACGGAAATGGGAAAATTATGTCCAATTTCATATGCTAATAAGTCGCTTAGTTTTCAATAAAATTCCTTCCTTCTTGCAGCAATCGATTGAAAAATCAATCCGTGCAAAAGCAGAAAATTGTGATTTGATTATTCGATCTATTGTGCTATTGAAAATTGTCAAGCCTTGTTGAAACGCAGATTTTGACCTTTGGTTGGTCGCTTGATGCTTGCTTCCTCTAGCATGATCGACAGAATAATATATACCTAGTAAACCGGGAATTGGAGGAGCCTTCTCCTGCTGAAGCAAATCAGTTTTCTAATTGATGGCCAATAGAACGATCCTAACTAAACAGCAGTAGCGGTTTGTTACAACACTTGCATTGTTGCATTCGGGAGTGATCGCTAATCCTTTGAATGATATACGCTAAGATAACGATAGATTATCTTCCCAGTGTTGATAACTTTTATTCAACATCATTTATTAGTGTAAATCTCTGGAAATAATGCGGTTGCTCGGAAAAAATTTCGGGATCGATCTACGGTTCAATAATATTATCCCGGTTCTGGAAATACATACTCATACAAGCTGGTATTTGGCTATTTTTCAGGATTATTTCTAGAGAGTTTTTTTTTATTTGGATAAAAGCTATTGTGATTGATCACTCTTGAATACAACAAAGAAAGAAATTTTATAAATAACCTTATGTCTACGTCAACGTTCTTTTTTTCCGTACCAAATTTTCCAATTAGCCACAAAATATTCAATATATCTCAAAAAGTACATTTTTAAATATTTAATATTTTCACACATTGAAACTAACAATGTTTACTACCACCTGTCAAAATTTGGTGCTGGTAGATAAGAAACAAAAAAGTTTTAATTTTCAAAAATAAGTAATAATTTTGTCTCAACCAAAACGGTTTGTTTTTTTCTCAGCACAGTTTTTTCTTTCTTCACATAACATTTATTTGACACGGCACAAATACAATTTAATGTTTAACGGCGCCAATTATATCTGATGACTTAAAAACTAAAGCAAATTTTTTATCCTCGCTGCCGACTACGAGCTGAAATTAAGTCTAACTTAAAACTAGCATGGATTTTCCAATCAGTGTTTTGTTGTTCAATGGTCGTCTGATAATCGTCGAATGGCATGTATGGATTCGTTCTGCTGAGCCACGATGTCGTGAGTTGGGACAGAGGCTCGTAGTCCTTGGGTCCTGGTTCTATTGTGCGGGGTCTGGTTGCTGGTTTTGTGCTTGAGGTTCAAACGTGTTCTTGTCGTTTTGTTGGGTGTAGACGGAGGGGAACGGGACTAGACTAGGGCATGGATGGATTTCAGGAAAACATATATAAGGGTCATGTAGGGTAGGTCAAGGCTCGCCAAGACATCACGAACAGGAACAGCTGGCCGTCTACCTCCGGCCTGAAGGGAAGCTACAAGTTTAGACCTGGCGTCACGGTGAACAAGGCATGACCAAACAACGTGCTCTATGTCGTGATAACCTTCACCACAGGCACAGATACCGCTTTCTTCGAGCCCAATACGACGGAGATGCGCGTCAAACCTATAGTGGTTGGACATAAGCCGAGACATCACGCAAATGAAATCTCGACCTACATCCAACCCCTTGAACCACGGGTTCGTCGATACCTTGGGAATTATGGAATGTAACCACCTCCCCAGTTCCCCCTTGGTCCAAGAATTTTGCCAACTGATGATCGTATTCTGACGTACAAATGCGAAAAATTCATTGAAGGCAATTGGTCGTTCATAAATATCGCCGTTAATTGCACCCACCTTAGCCAAAGAGTCCGCTTTCTCATTGCCCGGTATCGAGCAGTGAGAAGGGACCCACGCTAAGGTAATCTGAAACGATTTTTCGGATAAAGCACTCAAATGTTCCCGTATTTTCCCCAGGAAATACGGAGAGTGCTTAACATCTTTCATAGATCGGAGAGCCTCAATAGAACTGAGACTGTCCGTAAAGATGAAATAATGGTCCGTGGGCATTTTTTCAATAATCCCTAGGGTGTACTGAATTGCAGCTAATTCTGCGACGTAAACAGAAGCAGGATTATCGAGCTTATAGGAGACGGCTAAATGATTATTGAAGATACCGAAGCCAGTGGACCCATCAAGAAGTGATCCGTCAGTGTAGAACATATTGTCGCAGTTGATGTTTCGATATTTATTGGAAAAATTTTTAGGGATCTGCTGCACGCGTAAATGATCCGGGATTCCACGAATTTCTTCTATCATGGATGTATCGAAGAACACAGTAGAATCAGAAGTATTTAATAAGTTGACACGATTTGGAATATTCGGAGAAGGGTTAATATTTTGGGACATGTGATTGAAATATAATGCCATAAAACGGGTTTGAGAATTAAGTTCGATTAACCTTTCAAAATTTTCAACCACGGAGCGGTTCAAGACCTCACATTTGATTAGAATACGAGAAGACAGGCTCCAGAAGCGGTTTTTCAATAGTAGTACTCCAGCTAAGATTTCCAAACTCATCGTATGGGTCGATTGCATGCAACCCAAGGCGATACGCAAACAACGATATTGTATTCGCTCCAGTTTGATCAAATGTGTGTTTGCTGCGGAGCGGAAGCAGAATCACCCGTACTCAACAACAGACAGTATCGTTGTTTGGTAAAGCCTTATAAGGTCTCCTGGGTGGGCTCCCCACCATTGTCCGGTTATTGTACGAAGAAAATTCACTCTTTGTTGACATTTTTTCATCAGATACCTCACGTGACAACCCCAGGTGCCTTTAGAGTCGAACCAGACACCAAGATATTTGTGTACCAAAACCTGAGAAATCGTTTTACCCATTAATTGTGTTTGAAGCTGAGCAGGTTCATGCTTCCTAGAAAAAACTACTATCTCAGTCTTCTCCGGAGAGAATTCGATACCTAGCTGTAAAGCCCAAGCAGACAAATTGTCCAAGGTATCTTGCAATGGTCCTTGCAAATCGGCAGCTTTGGCTCCTGGAACAGAGATTACACTGTCGTCTGCAAGTTGTCTTATCGTGCATGAATTTGCCAGACATTCGTCGATGTCATTTACATAAAAGCTGTAAAGAAGGGGGCTTAAACATGAGCCCTGGGGAAGACCCATGTATATTCAGCACAGTTGTTGATAGTAATTTTGTCGTTTCATAAGAAAATACTACAAGGTTTACAGCCCTAGGGTTGTATGAATAGGGATACCATCCGTCCTGATTTAGCAGGACATGTCCTGATTTTGAGACCCATATGGAGCGTCCTGATTTATTTCATATTTTAGCATTTGTCCTGATATTTTTGAATGATGCCGGACATTCAAAAAGTAGCAGTTCAGTACTTTCATCTTGACTCCGGGAAGAAACGAACTTATTTCGAAAGAATTTTTCTTTGCTTGAATCTTGGTTGAAATGAATGGTTGAAATTGTCTAGCCGTTGAAACCGTCAAACGTTTTTTGACAATTGTTTATTCATACAAGTTTATTTCAAACAGTTTCCTAGTGTTGCATTCTTTATGTATCTACTAACACTGTTGAATCGTTCTAGAAATACGTTAAATATGAGTCTTCTGGCGTATTTTGAAGTGCATATCGCAAATTACGTGTTTTATTTATTGATAACTCAAAAAAATAAAAATAGCTTAGAACAAATTTTTGCTGGAAAAAATTGTCCTGATTTTTAACTCCGACCAAATGGTAACCCTATGTATGAAACGGTGACTAAACACTGTCATCAGGGGATTTTTTGTTACAAAATAATCAGAGACCGCAGACAGAACCAATTTGTTTGCTCAGTGACTTAAAAAGGCAAAGCAAAAACCAAACCAAATCCAATAATACTTACGTTATCATAATAAATGGTTTTGTCTTATTGAACTCCGATTAAATCAAATTTATAATATGGATCTTACTTTCACAATAATATGGAAGCCCTCACATAGGTTCAATTATTAACAAACGTAAGAAGATATGTTAAACAAAATTATCAACAAGATCCAGCAAGAAATCGTAGCAATCAACAACCAATTTTTGTTTTTTGCTTGACAATTTTTTTTTTCATTTGCCTACAATTACATTCGCTGTATTACGAAGACAGCTTAGAGCAAGCGCACCGGTGAGTTGCTATTTTCACAACGCTGGCCGTATTTTGGATAGCAACCGATGTTCGCACCGTTCGTTGCTATTAAGGATTACTAGGGACAGTGGTAAATCGCGATTTCGCGGAAGCCGCGAAATCTAGCTTCGACCGCGCAATTCACAAAAACCCGCGAAATGTCGCGACAATAATAAAAAAACAGCAATATTCTATGACAATCATGAAACATTTCGATTTGCAACCTACGAAAGTCATGAAAACCAGCAACAAGGACAAAGCTAAAGATTAATGGGCACCTAGATTAGAAATGGAAGGTGGTTTTCTACGCAACTTATAACATAAAACAGTACTACAACCGCTCTCGTACAACGCGATTTTGTCAGTTCTAATTGAATTTTGCGATTGGTGACGTTCATGATAGAATTCCTGAGAGTGCAGCCATTAAATCCAAGTTGGCAAGATGAATGAGGGGGGCCTGCAAGCCAGCATCTTTTTTAAAATAATCGACAGTGAGATTGGTATTAAAATTTTGGCAGGTATTCGAATCGCGGACGTTTTCCTGAATTTTCCCGGTTTAATAATAATTAAATATTCATCGATTTCCGGAAACGCGGTAGATACGGAACGCAGCGTGAGTTAGTATAACATGAATAATACCACAATATAACTGAAAATAATTTGACACAGCACGTGCTTTTAGTTAGTAATGGAAAGAAATTATGGATTGTGCGGTTAAATTACCGTACATTAAATTAAATAAAACAGTTGTTTCTTGTTTTTACCAGAGAAAAAATCACTTTATTCAGTATTTTCTGAAGAAAACAGGTGCCGCGAAACTACCGCGAAATTAGAATATTTCCTATTTTGCAACCCGCGCATTTTCAAATTTTTTACCGCGAATTTCCACTGTCTCTAGGGATTACCAATTCATCTACTTCTTTTTAACGACCGCAGTTGCTAATTTCTAAAGACCGTCACTAGCTAGCATTAGCAAAATGTTTGTGTGTGTCGTGTTTCTCAAAAATTCTGCGCATCTAGTAATAACCAATTTATCTGTCCGTCAATTGTTTCCGGAATGATCTGCGTTCTTTCTGCTTCATTAAATAGCCCCTTTATTTCAAGCAACTCTGTTTTAACTTTGTTTCCGTTCTCCCAAATTATCGATAACACAATTCTGTTGCAGGTTTCTTCGTTTGTGCGTGCATGGATTTTTTATCCATGTATGTTTAATTAAAGTAATTGCGTTAGACCGTGGAACGTTTCGCAACGTTGCCTTCAATAACTATTATACTCAAAATTGGCGAACTTTCATTAATTGTATTTTGTACTTTGTGCTGTCTCAATTCCTACAATTTACTATTAATATTTGCAAATTTGCAGCCAAACAAAATTTAAATGTAGAACGCGGAAATTGTTCTCGAGTATTTGGTTGATTCTAGTGACGAAGAAAATGATTTCGCGAAACAAATCTTTTTAAACGCGAGTATGAAAAGGATTTTTGGAAAGATTCGGTGTGGCTCTCAGCCTGGAAAACGGTAAAATATAGACCGCTATACTGAGGAAGTTTGCCATCCAGCGTTTTAACAATGTTTTTTTTTTCGGAAACACCGGTCTATACCGATGACCATTTCCGACTTACGTTGTTTTCGAAGATTAAAACAGCTGTGGATGCGAAAAATGGTTTTTTCTTCAACAACCGGACGCAACGGGAAAATGAAACTAACATGCCTTCAAAAGAGTCAGCAGCAATAGTCGGTAACAATCGCGAGCAATTCACTCAAACCTTCCAGGTTTATTGAACTAATGACATGGTTGACCAATCTTGTGAGGACTTGAGCTTTATGCTTCGTGTAGATTAGAGTGCCAACCAAAATGGTCATCTCGAATTAAAAAAAAAACTATAAATGTTTACCCGCCCGAAAAAACACCCTGTGTAAAATTTCAGCTCAATCGAAATTAAAATAGACTTGTTCACGCCGATACTTGCGTCCTACGACGTGTTTGAACAAAGTCAAAGCGTTTCGTCTTCTGGGGCCGACCAATTATGTTCGAAACACTCATTATTTTCATAATATTGTTACGAACATTTACTATCGAGCACAAGAATACAAACAACAGTTAGACATTATTCATCAAATAGCAACGTGCCGCATCGTTGCTATTTGATGAATAATGTCTAACTGTTAGAAATCAGCAACTGCCGGCGTTAAAAAGAAATAGATGAATTGGTAATCCCCAATAGCAACGACCGGTGCAAACATCGGTTGCTATCCAAAATAGCAACGGCCAGCGTTGTGAAAATAGCAACTCAAATGGTAACTCACCGGTGCGCTTGCTCTTACCAGCAGCAGTGGATACAGCAGCAGTAGCAGTGCACCGGATAACGGCCTCAGTTGTGGTATGGCAACGGATAGTGGAGCGCGTCTCAGCATCGATAGCAGGACCAGGTGATGCAGGGCAACGGATACCAATGGCAACGGAAGCGTCCACTACTGTGGCAACGGGGATAGCGCAGCAGTTGACGTTGGTCTCAGCCTCTATATAAGCAGGGCCAACTGATGCAGTGTGGCATTTTAGTGAAATGCTGTCTCTGAGCGATAGCAGGCACACTAGCAAATGCATCCAACGAAAAGAACGTTCTGGAAAGCTTTTCAGTGTTTATTTTCCTTCAAGGAATACTTTATTTGCACTGCCAGTGATAACGCAAAGATGTGATCGGCATCTTATCAGTCATTGAATCAAACAACAAATTGTCCTTTTCAGGATGAAATAAAAACCTAATTGAAGAGTTAATATTTTCTCTTAAATCAATTTACACTTCCAAGAAATTTGGAACAGATATATATTTGGCTTCATCTCCGTGTCTCAGAACGTACTGAATTATCTTTTCCTTCAGTCATGAGCACAACATCCGACAAGCTTTCATTATCAGCATAAAAATTAATTTTTTGCATAATTAAAATTCAAAAATTATCAAGTCCAAATCATGACAAGCAACTATATTATTGAGAATGGTCAATCCTTGTTGAAGCGCAAAAATCGACTGATCTAATAAGTCGTTAATATGATTGCTTTCCAAGCACGGTCGACAGAATCATAGACCTTGCCATTTTAAATTTGCTATTTGTCTGTATAAGAGTAAGGATGGGAGATATCGACTGAAATGGCTATCGATAGTTATCGATGATTTCCTACTACTATCGATAGGTTTTCATCCCTATATAAGAGCCTGTTTCAGTCGAAGCCGCTCATTAGGGACGAATGACCGTTTGGGGTTAAAGTCCCTTTAAAAGAAATCAATCAATCAATCGAAGCCGCTCATAATAGTTCTAGACAGCGACAACAGCAGTCTTCCCTTAGCAGCAGCAGTAGCAGTGCAGTGGATACCAGGCGGATAGCGGCCACAGCTGTGGCATAGCAATGGACAGTGGACTAGTTGCAGCGGATCTCAGCATCGATAGCAGCTGGGCCAGCTGATGCAGGGACTGCGGATACCAATAGCAGCGTATAGCGGCCAAAACATTGGCATGGCTACGGATAGCGTAGCAGTTGCAGCGGGTTTAGCATCGATAGCAGCTGATGCAGTGAGGCACTTTAGTGAAATGCAGTATCTGTGCGATAGCGGGCACTAGTAAATGCATTCAATGAAAAGTTGACTCATTTTGACAACACATGAGCCGTCTAGTTTTCAGTGTTAAATCAGCTTTTCACTGTTTATTTTATCACAAGGAATACTTTATTCTCACTGTCAGTGATAACGCCAAGATGTGATCGGTATCTTATCCGATATTGAATTGAACAACAAATTAAAAAATGACAGACACGCAAGCAGCCGGGTTTTCTTTCTTGTGAAAGTATTCTACTTCATCCTTGCGATCGTGGCTTTGCACACAACCCTCCTGTGATTTTTACGCGAATTCAACTTTCAGACGCACCATCTGTTCATAGACTTCAGGGCAGCGTACGATTCAGTTAAGAGAAATGAGTTATGGCAGATTATGCTCGAACATGGGTTCCCAACAAAGCTGATTAGGCTGATACGTGCCACCCTTGAAGGTTCTACATCAAGCGTTAAGATAGCCGGTGAGATATCGGACTCTTTCGTGATGTTAGATGGTTTGAAGCAGGGTGACGGACTGTCGAACTTATTTTTCAACATCGCATTGGAAGGTGCTATACGGAGGGCTGGTGTGCAGAGAAGCGGCACCATCATTACGAAGTCGCACATGGTTCTCGGTTTTGCGGACGATATCGACATCATTGGTATCAACCGTAGAGCTGTGGAAGAGACCTCTCAGGAGGGAAGCTGCGAGATTAGGGCTTGTCATAAACTCTGCCAAAACAAAATACATGGTGGCTGGCAGAGTGCGTGGTAGTCCGTCGGAGGTTGGTGCTGCGGTGGTGCTAGATGGGGAAACATTTGAAGTAGTTGACGAATTTATTTACCTGGAAACATTAGTGACATGTAACAACGAGGTTAGCCGTGAGATAAAGAGGCAGATAGCAGCCGCAAACAGGGCCTTTTACGGATTACGTAACCAGCTAAGGTCCCGCAGTCTGCAAATCCGTACTAAACTTGCACTCTATAAAACACTGATTCGTCCGGTGGCTCTCTACGGCCATGAATCATGGACGCTGAAAGAGGCTGATCGGCGAGCTCTTGGTGTTTTTGAGCGTAGGATTTTGCGTTCAATCCTTGGTGGCAAACTAGAAAATGGTGTTTGGCGCAGACGCATGAACCATGAAGTGTACTAGTGTAAGCTGAAACCTTACGAGGATAACACGATCCTCCAAATTTTAATGACTTTCCAAACGAACCCAGAAAACATATTTCCACGGGCCGGATAGTCAAACATCTTCCAAATTATTCCCACGACAAGTGTTGCATATGACATTAGCCATACGCAAACCACTTCTTTCCCACCAAACTAACCCAATTTCTAAAACCTATGTTATTTAACAAATCCTTATTCTAACATACGATTTCCCACGACAAGTGTCGCATATGACAACTAGCCATACGCAATCCACTTGAGAATTCTCACCGAGCCAGCCAAATTCCTAAAACCCATGTTTCCTCAATAATTCAAATTTACCACACATTGGGTTCTCATGCATGTACATGCAACCACTGGAAAATTAACCAAGTGCATGTGGATATATGAGAACCAAAGAACCTTTTCGATCCCATATTTGCAACACCTCATAAAACTAACCAAAACATTGCCAGCACAACCAGCAATGTTTAGATTCCCACAATTCTTTCTCGTCCCACTTTATTCTTTCGAAATAGAACGAGAGCCGCAAGCAGCGAAGACACTAGCGCAACTTGCGGACGTCATGAACATGTGCTATTGCCTACACTCAGGCGTAAGGAATAGCCCGATAGCAGTGTGAGTTTATAGCAAGCCACACTGTATCAACCAATGAAAATTCAATGCTCTGGTCCCGCCTATTTTCATATACATATTACAGACATACATAAACCATGTTACACGTAAAGTAGTATTAGGTAAAAGTTAGAGATTAAGAAGTGACTTAGAATTAAGTAGAGTTTGAATAAATTAATCCCGTTTGGGACTTGGTGACAACAAGTCGTGTTTTAGTTGTTTCAGTGTTTTAACTAAAAGAAATACCAGAAGTTGGTAGGAGTTCAGATGGCGACCGTGACTTAGTAACCACAATCGTTAAAGTGAAACCCCGGGGAAGTGTTAACAAAAAAAAAAAAAAACAGCAAAACGAAAATGAACATAGAATATGAACAAGTGTACGCGAGGGTATACAAATATATGCCCAACCTGTATGAGTTAAAAGCACGAGAACTTGAAGCGGAAGAAATAGACCTCGAAACATTAAAAAAAGTGTGTGTAATGATCGAACTGATCGAACACAGGCGGCTCACGAAGAACATGTTAATAAAAACCGAAGAGCAAATGATAACGTCCTTCGGCATCAACAATAACGAGGAATGAAAAAGGTAAGACAAACCAAGTGCAGTGCTGGAGAAACTCCAACGAAACATGAAAAACTCGCGAAAATATAACAGTTCAGTGGAATAAAAACACGGACACAGACAAAAAAATAGCGACCGTGAGACAGTGAATTGCAAGCCTCAAAGTGAAGTAAAAAAAAAAAAAAAAAAAAAAAAAAGGAGAAGAAAAAAAATTTTTTGAGTGCTTGAAAAACCTAATAAAGTGAAAAGTCTACCACACGATTCGCACCTAATGGCATAAAATGGCATAGAAGTTCAGACCTAATGGCTTAAAATAGAATAGAAGTGATGATTTATGTGAAGAAAAGCAAAAAAAAAAAACAGTCCGTTAAAACACGTTAAATAACAAAAAACAAAAAAAAAAAAAAATTATAATAAAAGAACACTAAACAATCTAAAATACCCAGTGAGAGAAAAGAACAATGGGGTTTTTCAGTGCGGACGAAGTAATAACGAACACCGCAAGCAGCAGTGCTAACAGTGCGGTCGAAAATAAATACGCCGCGGGAGCACTGTGCTTAATAGCACTAATATTAATCTTGATAATCGCGTTTAGGTTGCTACGAAGTGCAACCAAAAACTATATCGAAAAAAAAATAAAGGCAGAAACACGCCTACAAGT
This sequence comes from Wyeomyia smithii, assembly GCF_029784165.1. NCBI lineage: Eukaryota > Metazoa > Arthropoda > Insecta > Diptera > Culicidae > Wyeomyia > Wyeomyia smithii. The sequence goes on from NC_073694.1 coordinate 87,763,615, forward strand.
CATTAGTGCCTCGGCAGTGTAAAGGACAATAAAACAAAAATTAAGTGCAAACCGTTTCAAAAGAAAAGACAATGAAGAATTATATGGAAGATTTTGAAGAATGTTTAGCATTCTATCAAGCATGGGAAGCGGCTATTGCAGCCAATACACCCATTATAAGAGAAAAATACAAGAACATTAAGGACAAAGAAATCGAAGTGATTTTGACTCTTGAAGTGAACGGTCAAGTGCAAAAAAGAAAAACGCGTTTTGAACGACGACCGACCGTAACAGAAGACTTAACGAAAGAATGGTTTGAGTCGTGGAAAAAACTCAACATTCAATGAAAAAAAAAAAAAAGAAAAATTCAGTTAAGCAGTGACACAATTTGAAAGACAAAGGCAACTATCTCGCCAATAAGAGATAAACAGTGAAAACAAAAAAAAAAAAAAAAAAAAAGGAGAAGAACAATTATAAAAATACAACGAAAGCTGAAGTAGCAGAAACAACGATTCGGTGGACGTGACCGAACCAGCATCAAAGACAACAAGCTTGTATCCAGCAGCAACACAGGTGACAGCAGCAGAAGCATCGCCACGGAAACAACAAGTAACCACACTTATGTCAAAACAAATTTATATATATATGTACACTTAATTATACAATATTACAATGTTTATATAGGTAAAACCAGTATACAAATCAATTTTTTTTTATTATACAAATTATACACAAAAAAAAAAAAAATTACAAATAAATGTAACATAACATAATAGCATATGCATTTTAAAAAGCAAGAGCCTAAATGTCAAAATCATACGAGGATTTAGAGAATTTACATAAATACCTCAAGAAAGCTATAAACACAAAGCTCACGGACGAACTTTTACATACCAAAAGACACCTCAGTAACATACTAACAAAAGGGGTAGAAGAATATTTACACGAGAACAACGACAACATCCCCGACAAAGAGTTTAACGCTATCGTGAAAAATACAAGGACTCTAAACTACGAAATCAACAACATAATAGACCTAAAATTACAATACAATAAAAATAACACTACTGACCCAATTACTGGCGGTAGTAGAAGCAATAACCCACCTGCGGGAAATAAAGACAATACAGCAAAAATCCATAACACTAACCCACCAGACGGTAGCAAAAACACCACAGCAAAAATACAAACCACTGACCCACTCCCGGGCAACAGCGAACTAGACAGTAAAGGGCAACAAATAACTAACCCATTAAGGCAAACGACTAACATGACGAACAACGAAACGTTCGACATAAAGCAAGCGACCGCGCTTGTACCAACGTTCGACGGAAGTGCTGATGCACTCAGTTCATTCGTTGACGCTGCCAACCTACTAGCTGAGTTAACACCAGCAGACCAGGTGGCAACGGCTATAAAATTTCTGAGAATTAGATTGGTTGGAAAGGCAAGACAAGGCCTACCAACCAACATACCAACAATTAAAGCTTTAATCCTCGACGTCCAAAAAAGATGTAAATCTAAAGAAACACCCGACACGATAATTGCCAAGTTGGGACAAGTGAAATCAAAAAATACGAACGAGCTTTGTGATGACGTAGAAAACCTCACACAAAAACTCAAATTCATGTACATGGAGCAAGGTGTACCCGCTGAAACAGCAAACACTTTAGCTCTAAAATCAGGGTTAAACTCCTTGATAAAAGAAATAAGTAATAGAGAATTAAAAACAATCCTCAAAGCGGGGAAATTTGCAGAAATAAGCGAAGCGGTCCAAAAGGTGCAAGAATACACCATGGACGCTGCTCTATCGTCTGAAATTGGGAACACAAATAACGTATTTTCAATACAACATCCTCGGAATCATAACGGATTCAGAGAAAATAGAGCGCCAATCGCTCAATATAATAATTTCCCACCTAGAAACAACCTCTATAGAGGAAGAGGAAATAGTTACGAAAACCATCGTGGAAATTTAAGAAATTTTTACAACAACAATAACTATCAGAATTACAGACCAATTAGAGAAAATCAAGTATATCCACAATATAAATACCAAAATCGAAATTTTAGACGAGGCATGAGCCGAAAACATTTCCAACATCAACAAAATCACAGTAATTTTCAACATCAGGGAGACAACCAAGTATTTTTAATAAACCAAAGTCAGTTAGGCAATGACAATAACAGCCTTAACTGGAAAGCTTTGGAGGCGAAATACGGATTAGAAGAGCTAGAATAGAAATATTTTTTTTTTCTCACTAAATTAATTTTTTTTTTCTTTTTCTTATTCTGCACAATACATTGCTTTGCACCAATTTATAAATATTATTTTTTTACTTTTATATAATAATTATCCAAATCTACGTCGTTAAGAGAACATGTGATCGATCACCACATGGGCTCAAAACGATAAATAAACTGCAATCTTAAGTCTGATCAACTTTAGATTTCAGTGGATTTCGAAAATTATTTAAATTTAAGACGTTTATTCAAGTAGGAGGCAGATACCACGTCTGCTAACCTAGCTGAGTAACCAAAATATTACAGATTTACCTGGTTGAAATGGCTTAAAATCATCAGTATAATCTTTTAAGAGGCGATGCAAACAAGCAACGTCCTATTTTGTTGAGCGAAAAGGCTAAAAATCCTCAGCAAAGTATAGAATTTAAGAAGGAAACAAGAAATAACGAAAGTATTCCTGGAACTCAAGATAGTTACCAGATGCCCGGGAAGCAACTACACAAGACGGTATCAAATGGACACAGAACTTAACGCTCTACTGTCCAAGAACCAATTTTTTATAATTTTCCCCGGATGCCTGGCATAAAGAGGTGAACCAGAAGGACGTCATTAAACTTACGAATATAATAGAATAAAGCAAAAATAAAAACCCTAAACAAAGCAAATTAAATTAAACAAACTCATAAAATAAACAAAATGGAACTAAATGAAATTCAAGCAATTAAACAAACACAAATTAATAAAATTCACAAACTAAACAAACAGAAATATAGACATTAGGAACAACAAAATTAAAAAAACAGAAACACGAAGACATTAGAGGCAACACGATATCAATTGTATATACTTATACATATTAACTTTCATATACAAAACAAAAAAAAAGGGAAGCAAAACAAAAGAAAAATAGCAAACGTAAACACAGAAAAATATTCACAAAAAAAAAATATACATTAACTATTCCACAACATACAAGAAAAATACATACAAACAACATTTGAGCAGTAATCAATTAGCTCGGTAGCGCATGAATTAAGATAACACACAAACTGTTTTACAAATATCATAATTAAGAATAAAACATTTCATTCATTTAGTTCATCATACCGATGACAAAATTGTACATAGTAGAGTTTAAAAAAAAAAAAATCATAGACCACAAAATCAAAAATTGTAAATAGTAGAATATAAGGAATGTAGTAGCTAACGCACCACCACGATTAGCAACTACATCAAGCACTAAAATCATCATAAAAACAAGACTATACAAAAGATCACATACAAAATTTAAATAAAAGATTATATTAAGTATACAAAAAAAAAACACTACGATATGTCATAATTATAACTTACAAATATTATATTATTTTATCATCAAAAGCACATATTATACACACAACATTTTTTTTTTTATATAAAAATATTATAACATATCATATCACTACATACATTTTATATTCACAATTTTGTTATACATTATAATAGAAAATAATAATAATAATAATATATACACATACAAGAATTCATTATACAACAAAATTTCATCAGTATTGTAAAGGTGAGCAACAAGGCATTTTTCACGATTTATAAAACAATAATTGACAACAATTACAGAAAACCCTACCTATCCTTTTTCAGAATGATCCTTCGGCTTCACCCTCCAGATCATTCTTGGGGAGGAGATGTAAGCTGAAACCTTACGAGGATAACACGATCCTCCAAATTTTAATGACTTTCCAAACGAACCCAGAAAACATATTTCCACGGGCCGGATAGTCAAACATCTTCCAAATTATTCCCACGACAAGTGTTGCATATAACATTAGCCATACGCAAACCACTTCTTTCCCACCAAACTAACCCAATTTCTAAAACCTATGTTATTTAACAAATCCTTATTCTAACATACGATTTCCCACGACAAGTGTCGCATATGACAACTAGCCATACGCAATCCACTTGAGAATTCTCACCGAGCCAGCCAAATTCCTAAAACCCATGTTTCCTCAATAATTCAAATTTACCACACATTGGGTTCTCATGCATGTACATGCAACCACTGGAAAATTAACCAAGTGCATGTGGATATATGAGAACCAAAGAACCTTTTCGATCTCATATTTGCAACACCTCATAAAACTAACCAAAACATTGCCAGCACAACCAGCAATGTTTAGATTCCCACAATTCTTTCTCGTCCCACTTTATTCTTTCGAAATAGAACGAGAGCCGCAAGCAGCGAAGACACTAGCGCAACTTGCGGACGTCATGAACATGTGCTATTGCCTACACTCAGGCGTAAGGAATAGCCCGATAGCAGTGTGAGTTTATAGCAAGCCACACTGTATCAACCAATGAAAATTCAATGCTCTGGTCCCGCCTATTTTCATATACATATTACAGACATACATAAACCATGTTACACGTAAAGTAGTATTAGGTAAAAGTTAGAGATTAAGAAGTGACTTAGAATTAAGTAGAGTTTGAATAAATTAATCCCGTTTGGGACTTGGTGACAACAAGTCGTGTTTTAGTTGTTTCAGTGTTTTAACTAAAAGAAATACCAGAAGTTGGTAGGAGTTCAGACTAGGCATACAAATAGGCGTATATAGTCAAGCGGATAAAACACGGCAGGCTTCAGTGGGCTGGGCATGTAGCGAGAATGCCGGATGAGCGTCAAGCGAAGACTATATTTAGCAGGAATCCCGATAGAGCTCGTCGACTTTAGGGTAGACCCCGCACTCGTTGGATGTGTGCTATCGACGAGGATGCACGCGAAATAGGTGTTAGGGGCGATTGGAGGATAGCAGCCCAAGACCGAGGGACATGGCGACGTATTCTGGATTCGGCACTGGATCGATGATCGGTCTGTCGCCTTAAAAGTAAGTAAGTAAAGTAAGGTTGCAAAGCATCATCCAAAGAATAAAACAGACTTATGGAATGTCGTACAGGCAGCGTGAAGTGCTAGTCCAGCTTCTACTCATGAAAACATGGTGATAAACATACCATGAAGATTGAATATGGTTTTACAAAACAAAGGACAAGCCACAAAATATTGAAAGTGAGTTTTGTAACGTAAAAGGTCGCTTTGCTAACGATATGTAGAGAAATAAAGCTAATTTGGATTGTTTTGTATATATATTTCAATAATGTATTTATTTTTTTCGCCACTTCAAAAACACTTACGCAAAAAAACTTCGGAATCACCGACAAAGAAATTTCTGCAGTTATTTCTCCGTTCCTTTTTTTAAAAATGGTGTTATCCAGCACTGCAAGTGTATTTATTATTTCTTCCATGACTGTATTTTTTCTGGAATCACAATTTTATAGACCATTTTACAAGACGTTTCTGAACTTAATTTACGAATGAAATTTTAACAGAAAGCTACGGTCCCGTGTGCATAACGCACGTTAAGGGGCCATTCAATAATTACGTAAGCAAAAATGGGGGGAGGGGGGAGTGTGCAATTTTCTTACGATATCTTACAAGGGAGGGAGGGGGTGAATTGATTTTCTTATGTAAGAAAAACATTGTTAATGCAGCTGTTCAAATAACCATGTTTATGACAGCGTGGACTGTAAAATTCATGAAAAGGAAATTACGAAATTACTCGAATAAAGGACAGAAGACGAAACGAAGTACTGTACTTGCTTTATAATTTAAAACTAAAATAAAAATCTATATATGCTGGCAGTAAGATCTTACTAGGGGGGAGGAGGGATATCAAAAAATCTTACGATGTCGTACAAGGGAGGGAGGGGGGTTGGAAAAAGTGGAAAAATATGCTTACGTAATTATTGAAAGGCTCCTAAAGCAAAATAAATATCAGCAGGATCCATGACACCTGTCAGTTCGTAAAATGGTCTATTACCTACAACAGGTCTAGGAAACTATTTCAATCAAACAAACCATTTTTCCGTTATTTGATTCATCAGTCACATTTTTTGATAGGCACTCTCGAAACAGCAGTCGGAAATCAACAAGAAGAACTGATGTTAAACGACCGCTTTATCAAAAAAGAACAATTGCACAAAGTTTCAGCAAAAACGGAAATGACATCTCGAAAAAAATAATTTTTTTTATTCATTTTTTATGGAATGCCTCAGGTGAATTAACACTTGGTGCAGCAGTTGACCGCATTAAAGCATATACAAAATTGAAGGACCTGAAATTAGCAATCGCTGTCAACCGAAACATCGAGTCTCCTATTCGAACGTTTGCTGTGTGCGCTGGATCTGGTACAAATGTTCTAAAGGGAGTGAAAGCAGATTTGTATATCACAGGTTTTTTTCTATTTGCATTTATTTTTCTTTTCAAGTAATCAATGAAATTGCAGGTGAAATGTTTCATCACGATATATTAGATGCTAATCATCAAAACATCCATGTGATTCTGCTGAACCATAGCAATTCGGAACGAGGTTATCTACCAATCTTTCGCCAGATTCTACTTAGCATGCTCAAAAAATATCAGGGTATTCAGATTGATGTATCTGAACAGGATATTGATCCATTGCAGACTTATTGATTTCCGGTGTACCACTGGTTATGCTCGTAGTATGATCCTGGACAATTGCAACAGCAGCAATCGCATAACCAGCGACAGTTACCGTCGACTCAACTTTCCAGCGATAGCGGTGTCACTTCGGGTGGCAATAATTCCGTTTTTCTTCCCTCGGTTGCAGTAAGTAATCAACGACAAGCCAAACAAAAGCGCGTTGTTTGTAGTAACAAGAAACGAAAATCTAGATAAGTTGATATTCGATAAAATAATCAACAATCAAAATAATTTTGATGTAAATAGTGTAATCGAGCTGTAGGATGTATTTCTTTAAGCATTCAATCGATTTGTACGAATAACGTTGAAAAGTACTAAGTACTTACATGAAGCAGATAACAATCTTTTGAGCGTTGTCATGATAAACAATCTGGAATTTTACACAAATTGAATCGACCTTCTCTATTGGTGATTTAACACAAATCAGTCCAGAATTCCCCGTGAATATTGTACTTTTTTCAACTCTTAATAACTGCAACGTTCAGGTACAAAACTAAACTAACTTGATGCGATTTTCTCTGTAAACCGGCATCTGTTGCTGTTCATAAATCTCGCCAAACATGTGAAAAGATCCCATGTGCCATATGTAAACAAGCCAAATTTTCTCGTTTTTTGATTAATACAAGCAAAATCTGCCCTTACCACTAAGCTTTATTGATAAAAGAATTTACTCTTAATCAAACAATCTTATTTGTACGGGTAGATTAAGCTTGTATTTATTGAAAAACGTGAAATTGTGGCTTGTTTACATATGGCACATGTGCCCTTTTCACATGTTTGGCGAGAAATGTATTGCCAAATGAAGGAAATGTCATTAATTTTCCTTTTAAGTCGAGAAATGTTCAATGTGTCAGGTGATGCCATATGGCATCATTGGATTGATTCAGGTTGAGCATGAGCATGAGCATGATTGATCGCCCGCGGTTGCTACTCTGTTATTGCCAGGTCAGCTGTATTTACACAGGGAACCAATTGATGATGTTTGAGATTAACATACATCATCAATGTGTAAAAACTGGTGACCTCAATCTTTTTATTGGACAATACCAGCGCCGGCCGCATCCGAATGCAGATCAAATAAGAAATGTGTATAGGAATATGATGACATGATACTCGCTTTGATGGAAGCCGAGAACACCTCTGCACTTCCACGAGAAATCACTGGGAGGTCGGATAAAAGGGTAGGGTTTGTTGCAGCATAGTTCGTTTTGGTAAACGGTGCGCTGCCACCGAGTCTCTCTTACCGTATCACGTCTTTTATGACAGCCACCGACGACGTCGACGATCACGATAGCGTTAATATTCCTAACCGATATCCACGAAAGTTCTCGCATAATACACTCGAAAGACTGAAAATTTAACGGTTATTAGGCCAGACAATATATTTTAAATTGCATCCACAACCATAATCGCAATATGAATATACAAGCAAATCGGAAGGTAATTACTTTCTGCGGCCTTGCGTAATTTTCGTTAATTGAACGTATCGCACTATACTACGCGTTTTAGTTCCAGCAAGTGTTATTTTATTGATTGATTTTATTGATTGAACCTAAGTCAAACCCTATTGAACAACCGTACGTCGAACGCGAATAGATGGCAATTATACCACTGGGAAATATATTAAAAAGCATTGTCGTCAACCATGAAATGATGGATTATGCGCTCGGGAAACTACTCGGGAAATTTTTTTATACTTAATTAAATCAACAATTATACCGCGCGCGACATGTGTTATAAGCCGGCCATTGTAAAGGTAATCTTGAACGCGTTGAAGAAGCTCGCTAACGTAGGTAGAAATGAACTAAGTATCCTAATGAATTCAAAAACTGGCAATTTTTCATGCATCCAAAGCCCGTAAATTTCAAAAACGAAAAATTGCATGAGTTTTTTTTAAATGCCAAAATTGTCAATATCAGAATACAACCGGCATAGACTCGTAACACGCAGACTTACGAGACACCAAATAATCACTCAAAAGTTGAATATATGTAACAGTATTTTTCAAAAGCTGTAAAAATCATAAAACTTGACGAAATACCCACAAAACTATGCCTTATTTTAAGTTTGCTAAATGTTGAAAATATCATGCTTAAGATCCAAAAGAAAACCCGCAAATATCTGCATTTGAATAATCTGTATATAAATAATCTGTACACGAGCCCGTGTAACCTGCGATCTGCGGACAACTCCACACATCTAGCAAGCAGCTGTAGTTTGCAACTACTGCTCAAAATAAATCTCTCATCGACCTCACACAATACCCTCACTCGTTTATTAGATCATAGTGAACCTGTAAGTCAGAGAACCGACAAGGCACCCACCGTCAAGGCAACCGTCAACATCAAAACAGACGAGCTGTATAATTTTTGGTGTGGTAGCCGCCCCATCGGGGAGCCCCCCGCCGACCCTCCAACACACAGGCTTACTAATTAGATACAAAGCCAATTCGTCTGTGTATCTCTCACATAGTTATCGACTCAAGAGTTACCTATTGAATGAAAAAACTAGTAAAATTCCATGCATTCAAAGCCATAAAAATTTAGAAAATTCAGATACACTTTTTCCTCAGAACAATGCGCATAAATGTATATAAAACCGAGCAGAGTTCCAACTCCATTTGAAAAATGCCAAACCAATCGCAATCAAAGTATGTTTCAATATAATTGTTTGAAAAAGAAAAGTTTATTTACGGAAATATTTATCCAAAAGCTAGAAAAATCATAAAATGAAATCCGCGATTCTATGAGACAATTCCAAATATCATGCGCCAAAAGTAAATTGTAAGGATTCTATATACTAAAACTATCGACGTTAAAGCAAGACGCATATTCAACGATTTGATTAGAAATTTATGTGTGCCTATTACCTTTCATAAACACAATTCATCTATTCCATCTCTCATGAACTCTAATAGACAACAATATTCCACATAACCACATAACAATAGGGGTCTTCACATCGAGCTCGCATACGAACACCCAGCCGTAAACTGTGTATCTTCCGTTACTCGTCAATGGAGGTGAGTATTTTTACGGCTGGGTATTTGTTTACGAGCTCGACATGAATACCCATAATATAAATCTCCAAGAAAGCACCCTAATTTAACTCTTTTTCCTATTTGGACAATCAATACAACTATACAATTATTCAGGAACAATAAAAACAGTACGCTACGTCGCTGCGCAAACTGGTAACTACGCGGTATCCGGTGGCATATAAAGCCTGTATCAGACTAACCGTTGCAGCGGTCAACCGCTACCGTTCCGTTCTTTTTCGACCAATCAGAACACAGCGGTTGCAAAAAATAGAATTATTTCTATTTTTGCCGTCAACCGTTCCCAATCAATTTGTTGACCAATTTTACATAAGAAATGCTATATTTGACCGTTGGGAACGGTTGGCGGCAAAAATAGAAATAATTCTATTTTTTGCAACAACAACAAGCGACGGTCGACCGCTGTGTTCTGATTGGTCGAAAAAGAACGGAACGGTAGCGATTGACCGCTGCAACGGTTAGTCTGATACAGGTTTAAACCATATTCGTGAACCATTTAGAAAAAAAAATATTTCCAAACGCGGATCGTGTATGTCGAACCGATCGCGCTGATAAGTTAACCTACCTGACTATTCTCAGTTGCTTCTACTTGTGGTCTTGTGGGTGAAAAGAGAGTAAAACATTTCGAGACTCAACGCATCGCACAATTTGACTTGCGAAAAAAAAGCACTACTAGCAACCGGAAAGCTACCAACAGATCACACTTTTACACTTCTGCCGAAGTGCGATGAAAACCACTACACACAAGGCCTATGCATTCTCGAAATGATCGACACAAAAACATATGTATCCTTTCGATGATTACTATGCCAGCAAAACAAGCGCCAACTAGCACCTAGCATCACAGCAGACACGACAGCGCAACGCTGCTCTCTCCGCTCTCCAAGTATTGCCTTTCTTTTCGTACACACCATCATGCGGTCCATTTGCGCATGTCCATAATGAACCGCTAGTTAGTGCGACGCACAAAGTATGCACTCACACTCACGCAACTTAGCTTGCCTTGCAATTGGCAATTTTAATACGTGGATAAATAAATAATCACTCCCACGCAAGGAACACTACGTTTTTCACTAAACCTTCACTTTTCTCACATAAACGAAGCATCACAGACCACATCTTTACACTTTTAAACAGGTTTGGCCACATAATTCATTTATAAATTAATAACCTAAACGGAGAACTTTCAGGGCACGTGTTATCAAATAGCCGTCGGCATCATTGGATTGATTCAGGTAAACGCAAAACTAAAAACGACCGTGCGACTTCTGGATTTTAAGTTCAGAACTAGGAAAATGATGATAGATTTAATTTTTAGCATAGACTAAAGAGACATATAACGAATTTCTTTATTCCACTGTGTGCGGGCAAAACTGCCGAGCAATAATAAAACGTCATCGCCATTTAAGACGCAAGAAAGAGAGAGATGCCAGATAATTGTTTACGAATTTAGCACGTGAGGTGATGGGTTGAAGCTGACAAATTTTACAGCCAAGTATGCTGACAGTTCTACAAGGTATGCTACATTTTGTCTATCCACGCACACAAACAAATCTCGTTATGAAAAATTTCGCGTTTTGTATGGAATTCGGAACATTTTTGGAAATTTCTCGTTTTATGTTGTTTTATATTTGATTTTTTTGGTTGGAGAGTGAATCTCCTCTGGAGAGTTGCAACACACTAGAAATAGATATTAATTTAGATTTAGTGTGAAAAATTGCGACAATATGTCGAAATAAAATATATAAAAATGCTATATTTTCAATAGTTGGAGCATAATCTTAGTCATTGTCATAGCTCATGACTTTTGTTACTGTATGAAACATACGCGACTCTATTTAGAAGCGCTATAAGAGTACAAGAAAAAAACGAAAAGTGCAAAAAGGTTACCGGCAAAATGATGAAAAACAGCATATTTTACCTAAACCCCAGCGTGTTTATGTATTTCTCACGAATAAAACATTTTTCTACATCATTTCTATAACTTTTCAGGGAAGTATGTTTTATAAGTTTTGTTTAAAATGCATAATCATTTCAAATTTCATACAAAATCTGAAAAAGTTCATAACGCTCACTAATGCTAATGCATCGACGTGAATAGCATACCTTTTAGAACTGTCATTTATACTTGGATTTTACAGTGCGCTTCGGGCAGCACGGCAGGTCAAAACTGGGTCAAAATCGAGCGAATAAAGAAGGGTTTTGACAGCAGTTAGTGCGCTTCCAGGTCAAAACGAGGTAAGCTGGTTGAATACAGAAATTCGATAATAGATATCCAAGTTGGGCTTCGCTGCATATAATCTCAAGCATAGACTAAAGAGACATAGATATCCAAGTTGGGCTTCGCTGCATATAATCTCAAGGCAACACTATGAACTTGCCATCTGTAGGCCGTTGGGTGAACTAAAGCATATCCACTCGGAAAAATATCATGGTACTCCTTATCATTTCAGTGGTGAGCTTGACCAGATTCTCACACCCAGAAAAATATCATGTTACTTTCAATCAGATTTGTATGGCGGTTTTCAATCGACTTTACAATATAATCTAGATGATTTGCAATTTCAATTTATCACAACAACAATGCAAAGAAACCTCGCGTAATTTTACAGATTAGCATGAGTCACAAAATGTAAAAATCTCATAGATACTCTCATCGAATTGTCGAAGGTGACGAAAAGAAAAAAAAAAAGCTTCACATTCACTTAAATTATTTTAGCATTGTTTATGTTGTACTTGACGTTCGTGAATTTTGACGAAATAAGTTATGCTATGCTTTGCTACTCGTTGTAAGTGAATTTTGAGGATATTAAGAGACGTATATAACAACGATTTTCAACACCGTAATGTAAAGCCTTAGTTAAAAATAGCGTTTAGCGGTATTCACCAGAATAAATATTGTATCGTTTTTAAATAGAACTTAAAAGGATGAGTGAAAATTTTCAAATTTGATTTTCTCAGTTCTTTGCAAATATGAATAAATCGATTTGAACATTCAAGCAAGTAATAGTGAAATTGATAATGAATGAGATCACAAACAATAATCTGCAACGGAAGCTACAAACCGAATAGGAGAACATCCTACAGCATTATTTGACGGCTGAGGCAGAATTATTAACCCAATCAGTTCCGCAAAGGGATTAAAGCTGTATAGTGGTTCTCAATCGACTATTAAAATTGGTACAAACAACAAATGAGTTATGCTAATGATGACTAGAGCAAGATACCTGACTTAATACATTTTGCTAGCGACACGTTTATAACGGTGCCATCTGATGACCTTAAAACTGTGATTATTAGCAAAATCGATTTATCATGCTCAATCCGCTAGATGAAAACGAAAACAAGATGGCAATACCGTATAAGGATATTGAAAATTAGATGACAGGACCATACAATGATATTGAAAAACATGCTTCACCTTTCACCACCTTGTCGTCATCACCAAATTAACGGTATAGTTCAATTTTCGTTGACGCGCAGCGAAAGTCGTGTCCGCTGCATACTGCAAGAGTTACTCTTGCATAACCAAAGATGACTAGTACACAATACGTTACTCTTGAAGAGTAACGTATTGTGTACTGATCATCTTTGGTTATGCTTGAAAATATATTGTTGAAACGACTATGAACGATTAGTCATACTATCTTCAAAATAAATAATTCATATCATGGCCATCTCATACATTGGCATTTATTATAGTCCTGTTGTAATAAATTATTATTATTATCTAGACCATATAGATTAGTCTGTTAAAACACCGCGCAAATCTGACCAAGCCTAAAAAGATGGCAATTACCTTAATATTTTTCTGTGTGTGCTTATTAAATGTAGTTCACCCAACCGCCATCATACTCGGAGGGGCGCCCGGATTGTTGGTTGAGTTGGATATCTATGTTTCAATGATCTATGCTTTTGCTCACCCTTATAATATCGATAATTATCGTTACCGTAAAAAAATTAACGATAATATCGATGTCCAGAATTTATCGATAAGTATCTCATCACTACAGGGCTAAAGCCTGTAGTACCTCTTTGTCTAATGGTCAAATATTTGACCTTCTGACATAATGGACAAATTTATTTGATTATGATGTTGTTTGCCCGTGTTTGACCCATGTTAAAATTGGAGAGTGGCAAACAATTATATTTGACAAAATTTTTATCTGTCAAATAGTGCCAAATATTTGACGCTCGGTCAAAGAGTGTAATACAGGCTCAAGAGAAGAGTGGCCAAGATGATACCTCGGTTCGCTCCAATGAGAATAAAAGCTTTTATGCTCATTGGGTTTGCTCCAGGTTTTTTGCTTCAAACGTGATTGGCTGATTTTGACAGCACGCGTGTGTGACAATATTCAAAAGGGGTTCAGATTGCCCATCATTAAGTAAGTGAAAGTTCAATACTGTGGACACAATTTTGTTTTGGTTGCGGTATATAAAAGCAAAAATGAATTTGAATGAAATGCCAAGCGTTTGGTTTTAAAACCTACTGTGGTGGTTCCGGTCTAGGCATTAAATTTTATCCATTTACCAAGGATGCAGGAGCTTATTGACAGTTGCTAAAAATATGCGTGAATCTGAAAAAGATATTCCAAATTTGAACATCCCACGCAATAGTCGAATATGCAGGGAAGATATTTTTTTATTATTATGTTATTACAACGAACAACTACATTGTAACGTGAAATTAAGCTTTTCTTCACAAACAACCATTTGACCCCTGATTTACAATCTCCTAACTGGTTTCGAGGTACGATGCTGCCCTAACAATCCAGTCGTCGTATGTTCTCGAAACCCGGCTCGGGACTGTTGGTTTCAGCAAGATCGTAGCGCCTAGTCCCGCAATTGTATACTAACTAAGAAATCTGTGTATAATAAACAGAAGGTCGAGTTCCGATACGGATTGTAGCTCCAAGGCTTTGCTTTGCTTTTGCGACAGAAATTGAGTGTTTTGCCGAGTATTTTTAATTGTATTCTATTAAAAATTTTATCATCAAAAAATTTATTTTGTTTCGAATAAAGTCTGGAGAAGTGAGAAAAACAAGAAGAAAAAGTTTGACAATAGAAGTATGATGATCTTAATATAGACGAAATTTTGTTGTATTGTTTTATATGTTGTTTGTAGTATAATTTTCATTGTTGTGCTTTTTGTTAAATAAAAATAAAATTAATAAATTTTTCTGGTTGCACTGAATTTTGCGTAAGGCAAACGAAAATAATGTTCAACCGGGGATATGTTTCATACTAGAGGATAAGAGGAAGAAGCCACTTGGCCACTCTTCTCTTAGCTACAGGGTATATAAATTAGGTTCATTGTACAGATAAAATGCGTTGTATATTTTTGAACTCTACACTGTGTTTTTCTCATGTTCATTTTAAATTTTCTGTGAATAACGTATGAGGAAAAAAATCCGAACAAACTTTCAATCCCAAATAAAAATCTTGCGCAACTTGTTTTTCTATACTTGTTTGTTTATTCAGATAATGTAAGTCATTAACAAACCTCATAGGAAAAACTCAGCTTCACATCGCGCTGATTTCCTTATTCTCTGGGGTATTTGCTTTCTAGCTTCCTAAATTCCGGGTGTTTCAATTGTTTTTTGCTCTGTATCCTTTATGGTAGACCATTCGCTTCAAATTTGCTCAGAAAGTTTTAATAGACTGCAGCTGTGGCACATTTTGAGGATTGTATCCTTTCGGAATAAACCCTTGCCGCAAATCCGCTAAAGTTGCATTAGCATAATGTGACCATGCAAGGTCTGGCTAAAGCACTACTTTGTCATTTGTATGGAACTTATATTCTAAGTTTTAAGCCCATTTCATGCAGATACTTCTCACCGTTTTTGGATCAAGCTAATGTTTATTGCCCAGCTCACGATATGATTTCGCCGACCAACCAGACGTTTCCGCCTTCAATTTCGCTCGAACTTTGCTCTCTTGCAAAGTGCATTTTCGTCCGGAACCAGTATTTCTTTTGAAGGTACATTTGTATTTCCATTCTCGAAGAGTTTGATAATAATGTATATAAATGTTTTTCTTTATTTCCCAGATCTTCAAAATAGTGGAACACTTCACTTTTAGATTTTTCTCCATTTCGCTCACAAAAATTGCAAATAATTTACGGCGATCTTCTTCCGACAACGCCTTTTTCCCAACTAAGCGTCACTTGACAGAATCGACTGGTCGTGTTACTAGTTATATAAAAGTAGAAAAAATAAAAGTAGATAAAATAAAAATAGAAGTAGATAAAAGTAGATTTGATTTGATTTATTTTGCGAAAAAGACGCCCCCCCTTAAAGATTTGGTTCCATCCGAATCACGTCTTGGGTTGTCAATGTTCTGAACCTGGGTTGAAGGTCGGCTAGCTGCTACGTCATTCCGGACTCTATGGTTGGATTGTAGCCTCGAGTTGAATTATTGAAGTTGACTCTGTAGGATCTTAACTTACTGGATAAGGATCACGCATTCCATCGGATTGATAATTATACACGTAGTAACTTCAGAATCTTTGAACTGTATTTTCCCAGGGATCTTCGAACACACACCGCTTCCGACCCGTTCTCTCTACACTGAAACAAGTCGACATATATTCTCTATTGAATTTGTCCAAAGAATTTCACGTACCAAAAGATCTCTCAATTTTATATGATTCCATTAGAAATTCATTCATAAATTAAATGTGATACAATAATTTTTACGAATCGCACAATGAAATAATTATTATCGGATTTTCACATCCATTTTATTTGATATTCATTTACGTCTAACATGTGCCGCAAAAATTTGAATTTACCGGCAATATTGCGGAATACATTTTATAAAGTAAATATATAAAACCGCCATGTTTCGAAACCAACATAAATCTTATTGATAAATCTAATGAAAAACACACGTCGCCGCACTTCTTGTCAGTTCTTCAGTACTTGTGAAATTTTGTTTTGACGTTTGGATTTGGTATCGAATAATCCAGATGGTTATTCAAAATGGCTACAACACGAAAAGACGGCGTCTTATTGGGCGATTGGAAGGATATTTGCTTATCTCCAATGGGTAAGTTATTTTTCTATACTTCATTTGAGTTCAAACTTACATAGATATTCACAACTATAGATCACACCGAAGAAATTGGCACTTATCAAATCGTAGGGCAAACAACGAACAGATAATTGGAACTGGGATCAAGTGGCTAACGTTGAACCGGTAATTTCTTTTTTATTAATCATTTGTCAGGAATAACCGACTTAATTCATTTTTGCCTTAATTTTTAGGATTGCCGTTTAGCAGTCAACAGCCAAGTTCAAATTTGCTAAATATTATATATTTTATATTTTTATAATAAATTCTAGTACATTTCATAAACAAACACTTCGATTTGTTTTCATGTACATATCATATGAAAGAAACAGTCCCTTTAGTGAAGTTATTTCTATAGGATAATAACAAAGAATGCATGAGATTTTCCTATGAAAATGTTAGTGTATGTCAAGATATAAATTATGGTATTTCCAATGAGTCTAATGGATTATATGTTCTTTATTTTTTAAAGGATTTTTTTATCTTTTTTAAAAGCTTGGTAGTAATGTGAGTCTATCAGACGATCCTATGAAGAATGCATGACACATTTTCGATCACATCGTTTTGATTGGAAGTTCTAATAGTGCAAATTTATAACACTCCCATATAATATGAACAGGTGAGATTATTTCAGTGTACTAACGTTCTTCACGAAACCCTGTTGCCAGATATCCTCTTTTGCATCGTCTCTCGTAATTCCAGTAATTAATCCCAGCATCCCCCCTAAACTTTATCGACTTGAACTTCCTGTACTACATACTCTCTCATTCTGTAGGGTGCGAGATGGTCACTCTGGCAGTCCTTGCTGATCCTTTTTAGTACAAGTCTTCGAAATCTCCTGAAGAGTAGGGGATTCATTTCCGCAATTGTTTCCTGCTTGATGCATCACTTACACATCTGGGATTAGTCTAGTTCCAATTGATTTCAGATGACTAATGTTTCGATGTATGACCCGATCCGATTCCGTTGAATGAAGAGTTGCTTCGGATCCCGATATATCTGTGATCTTGAATTCTTCCGGTGTAAAAGTTGTAGAGAGTTTGTTGTCTTTAACCAATCTTTTAGTAATTACTATATCCCCCTCCCTTGATTTTGATGGTTTTGCACGCCGACGATTGTCAGTGTATTTTGAGCATTCGAGTTTTCGGGTCCAATCTCGGTCCCGTATTTCTTCTTTTTCGAAGTCAGTTGTACTTCCTTGTAATGTCGGTAACTTGTCTCTTAAAATCCGCCCGAACATTAGCTAAGATGGCGCCACTCCGGTTGTTGCATGTGGTGTTGAGTTGTACATCAACAAAAATGTTCGCAGATCCCATATCCAATCATGGCTGTTAGATTCTTGACTGATTTTCAGGTGTTTCAGTATGGTTTTATTGGCACGTTCTACCTCACCATCTGCTTGTGGCCAGTATGGTGTAGTGTGACATAGTTCTATACCGTATTCTCTGCAATAAGTGTTTAACTCACTGCTCACAAACTGCGGTCCGTTGTCTGATCTTATAGTTTCCGGTATCCCAAATCTACAGAAAGTCTCATGTAATACTTGCACAGTTCGTTTGGCGGTTATCTGTTTCATGACAACTACTTCTGTAAACCTGCTATAATAATCAACCATAACTAGGAGATTGTGGCCTGAAGGCAACGGTCACATGAAGTCAATGGCAATGTCGTTCCAAGGCTTCTCTGGCATTCTAGTTCTTCGCAGTGGCTCTGGAGGACCTAGCGACGATACTAAAGTACATTGTTTGCACCGCTTGACATACTCTTCCGCGTGTTTATCGATCAATGGCCACCAAACTTTTTGTCTTAATCTGCGCTTCGTCGCTGCTATTCCAGGATGAGCTTCATGAGCCAGTTTTAATACATCGCGAAGTGTATTCGGTATGACTATCCGGTTCCCACGCAGCAGAACTCCTTCAGCCTCGCAGAGCTCATTTACAAATGGCTTGTATTCGTTAGAAAATCTCGAGTTGTCTTGAAGTCCCAGCAACGTTGCCTGTATTATTTCATCCTTTGCAGTTTCTTCCACTATTTCGGCGAATGGTATTGCTACAGGTACTGCAATTTCGACTATACTGTGAATATAACCCTCACCTGATACATAGAATGAATCTTGTGATGAAGCTGCCACTGAGAGCCTGGAGAGGGCATCAGCAATGTTAACTGCCCCAGGGATATGTTCGATGTCATATTTGTAAGCTTGTAATCTTAGAACCCACCGTTCAATTCTCGCACACGGCTTAGACTTAGGACTAAACAAGAACTTTAGTGCTCTACAGTCTGTCAGTAGTGTGAATCGTGTACCTTGCAAATACCACTTGAATTTGTCAACCCCCCATACCAGCGCCAAAGCTTCTCTTTCCGTTTGGAAATACTTCTTCTCTAAATCCGTTAAAGCCTTACTGGCATACGCAATGACTCTAATCTGCGCGTGAGAGTCTTCTTGAAGCAGAACTGCTCCTAAACCTGTAGGATTGGCATCTGTTATGAGTTTGGTCATATCTTTAGGGTTAAAAAACCCCAAGTATTCTATCTTTCCGATCTCGTTCTTAACTGCGTTGAACGTTCTGGAACATTCTGTGGCTCGCGAAACTTTTGAATAGCGACGATTCTGCTTTCTGTGGGTCGCACTCCATTGACAGAGAGCTCGTGTCCTAGAAACTCTAGTGTATCAACTTCTTATACATACACACTTCTTATCGTTGAGAAGCACGTCATATTCCGATAATCTTTGTAGAGTCGCAGACAATCCACATCATCCAGGTAGACAATTACACCATCAAGACCGGCCAAAACTGACTCCATAACTTTCTGGAATAGTTCTGGTGCGCAACTTATTCCGAACATGAGGCGTTTATATCTGAATATATTTTTATTATTAATTATAAAATCAATGTAACGTTAACAGGGTTTTCTCTAAAATATTCCGAAGATATAATGGAACAAACAAAAAAAAACTTTACCTGAACAGTCCGTACTTAGTTATAAAGGTCGTTATTGGTCTCGAACGCTCTGAGATTTCAACCTGGTGATAAGCGTCCTTAATGTCAATTTTTGAGAACCGAACTGCCCCATTCACTGATCCTAATAGTTCATCAACAAGTGGCAAGGGATGTGCCTCACGGAGAACTGCCTGGTTAGCTTGACGCATGTCTATACAAAGACGAATGTCCCTCGAATCCTTTGCTACTGGAACCATAGGTGAGATGCACGGAGAAGGCCAATTGACTTGTTCAATGATGTCTTGCTCCAACAGTGCACGAAGTTTTTCCTCTATTTTACCTTCCATTGCAATTAGCGGGCGTCGATAAGGTTGTTGCATCGGTTGAACCTTGTTATCTATCGGAATTTCCATTACAACCCCTCGTATTTTAGGAAAGGGAGTCGATCGCTTTGTTTGGATTGCATTGATGTTGAATCCAGTCTTGAGAACCTGTAACTGCTTAGCTGTATGATCCCCAAGGAGACATTGTTGTCCGTTCTCCACCACGTAGAATTTAGCCTTCGTTTTGTTCGTTTCCACACCCTCCTCTTTCATATTTCATATTTGCACCCGCACCAGAATCAATGTTCATGGGAATCTCCACACCCCCGACCTTGAAGTTAAACACATTCCGTCCCATCGCGTAGAAAATGTAATCTTTCCTTTGTTGCTTTTCGCTTTCTTCAGTGACAGCACGAATTCGCTTGGGTTTTGGATCACCTGGGTGTGGATCCTGACGACGTTTTTGAGCCTGTTCACGAGAATAACAGTGCTTGGCCCAATGGCCTAGCTTTCCACAATTGGCACACTCACTGTGTTTGGCAGGACACTCAGCACTACTCTGTATATGTCCACGTTTTCCACAACTGTAACATATAAAACGATCATTCGATGTTGGATAACGTTCCGTTTGCTTACGAAATCTCTCGTTAAATCTAACTTTGTACCGTGAAATTATTTTTCGCTGGGCTGCGATAGCATTGACATCGTGGTATTCCGTTTTCGGATGGTTATGAAACTTTCTTGACTGATCCGAGGACTCAGCCATGCTAGTTCCCAGTGCAACCACTTCTTCAAGCGAACGATCTTTTTGGAGAAGTTTAATGCGCAAATCCTCGGAGGAACAACCTTGAGCTATACGGTCCGCGATCAACTCTTCCACTACTGATGGCTGGTAACTACACCTAGCGATTTGTTTCCGTAGACGCATCACGAAATCGGCAAACCGTTCTTTTTTAGCTTGGGAGATTTGATGAAACAAATGACGCTCGTAAGTTTTACGACGAAAAGGTTCAAAGTATCCATCGAGACACTTGATCGCCACGTCATAGAAAGGGGGATCCACTGACACATGTTGAAGCTTGATCTACTCCAGGCAGATGATGAAGTAGCTCTTGTAACCCTGGGCCTCCCAAGTACGCCAACTGAGCACGCTTCCGATCAGAAGAGCATAACAAACTTAAAACAAAATCCTATCTACGTGAGATACAAGTAACACAACCTGATCTGATTTTGTTTTGATAATTGATCATCATTAACATGAATATATCTTGATAAGATATGATATCAAATCCTGTAATAAAGGTGATTAAAAGTGTTCGGACCAAGAAATATGTGCCTCAGTACTGTTTGACGAGATATTTTCATCCAATTCCAAATCAATTCCTACCAGTTTTGATTTTTTTTCTAAAACACGTTTTTTTATATTCAAAAATTTTGTTAGGTTTAGTCTATTTGTGTTCGAATCTTGCAAATAGATACATAATTTCTCAAAATTCCTTCTGAAGTTTTCACTGTCACACTTACACATTGTCGAACTGTTTCATTAAGCGATAATAACATGATATTCTTTGAAAGTACATAGAGAAACATATTTTCAAAAAGTTTCCTAACAGTCATCTTCTCACCTACAATGTACAATTTTCCTGCTCTATCAATAAAAACGCGAAGCACGTTGTAGAAAGAACCATTGAGAAATATATAGGAATCATCATATGCAAATTGTATACATTCTTCTTTACCACATATCTTAATTCCTTCATAATAACATTTTCCTATATCGTTAAAATCTGTTTCACTAATCATGTCGTCAGCAGTAATATCATCCTCAAGTGAGGCTCTTAAGGAAGGATCAAATTGAATGTGTTTTGCTGGTGAATTCCATAATCTCTCTGTCCATTGGTGAATTGGAGAGCTAATTGGTACACACGTGTGATGAACAATTTTATCCAAAAAAATTTGGTTGCCAATTGAAGCACTGGATGGTTATTTGATGTATGATAACCTATTAACATTCCGTTGCCATTTTCATAAGGGAAGAGCGAAAAATTCCACAACGCACCTGAATGAAACTAATGAATATATGATTTACTATTAATTTTGAAGAGTTACCTAAATTCCGATCAGAGTTGACTAAATGTAAAGAAAGGTGAATATTGTACAGCAAATATGATTTTCCGTACAGTTTTTCGAAATCCTTGACAAATTTTATTAAATTTTTTTCACACGCTGTTAAGGTGTCTTCCTGAATACTGAATTCTAATAATTGAAAGATAGTGGTGGCAAATAACATTATATGGTTTAAATATGATTTTGGTAACAAATCCGATAAGCACGGGTACAAAATATGTAGTAAAATTGTCTCCCATTCTGATGCCTTGAACTTTTTGTACTCTTCCACTCTTCGTGGTCTTCGGGGAAAGCTACTTGGTAGTCGGATGGACAAAAGTCTACTTTCTATTATTTTTTTCTTATTTCCAATGTAATAAGGCTGATTTTTACTATCGCCTGGGTTCTCCATCAGTAACTCCCATATAGTCCTTGTAACACCTAATAGCGCCATATGCATGTAATCCACAGGTAACCCATCAATTATGTTGAAGTCTGGAACTCCCACTAACACACTCAGTCCCTTTATTCCATGCAAAATTTGTGATGATTTCGGCTCTTGAATTTCGAACATAATCTTTCGCGTGTCAACATCTTGCCTCAACTTAGCCTTCTGATAAGGATATCGAATTTGATTATTGACCAATTCTCCTGGATGCAAACACATGGTGCAGCCGTATCTCCCGTTAAACTGTTTTGAGCACAACAGCTCACATCTAGCAACAGAATCTAGGCTGCAATGCAGAAGAACTACATTGTATAACTTTGTTCCAACTGACATTCCGTTTCGCAACTTTTGCAGTTCAATTATAATTTTTTTATGAAAAAGAGCCATGTTTGGTTTGCCGCTATTGAACCATAGACTGGCTAATATTAGATTATTTTTGTTGAATCGGATCTTCGGAGGTAGGTTGTTAACAACCAGAAATAACGGATACACTGGCTTTTTATTTGTACTTTTATACGCGGCAGCGCCATCTTCATTTGCCGAAAGCGTTATGACCGCGTTATTTCCGAGTGTCTTTATAGATTTTGCCAACGTGCCTCGGTTGATATCAGCTATGTTCTTAGTTTCGATGTATTCTGCGTAGTGTATAATTTCTTTGGAATATTTTGAGTATAGCTGGCGTATTTGATGCTCTATCTGAAACATGATGAAAAAGTCTTTTGACATAGAGCCACAATTTTCCACAGGGCATTTCAAGTCAGATTCTGGTTTTCCGTCGAACCTAGAAGAAATTAAATAAACTTAACGAGTACTCAAAACATATTTTTTCTTTTGAGCTAGAAACTATTTTGCAATGGATGTAACAAGGAAATTTTACCTTAAAATTTACTCAAAATATATCCTTTCTGGGGATTGGTCAAACAATGATAATCTGCTAAGAATTGGCTCGCGTTACGTAAATTACTTTATTATATACATAATGTTTGTATTATTGAATGAATGATGTAAACACAAAACATTAACATATAGGCACAGGCAAACCGACGTGCCACTTGATCACGATTTCATCGTCTACAAAAATAACGATTATTTCGAAATTTCGTTTAGTAGGCATTAATGCCACTGGTGTCGCTGTAAGCTACAACAAAAACCGTTTTCTCAAAAATTAATTAGTAAGCAGTAAACTCACATGATGGCGCATAAGTGTAACGTTTCAAACGAGGACGAAGATTTAGATTTATCTTCGGGGCACGTCTGTTTGTCTGTGACATAAGTATACTGCCATCTCAAGCATCGTTGTCCTATATAAAGTTTCGGTAATCATCACTGTTTTTCACAAAATAGCTTGATCAGAGCAGAAGAGAAATTAAACGAAACACTTACATACCCGAACTGACAATTTACACAAAAATAGTTTCTTTCCATTTTGTACGGATCCGGAAACTGTTTTGCAAACAATGTGAAAGATTGTGAAAACGGTGTTCGTTTTGCCAATGCGTTGAGCATGCTCAATAAATCCTCTAAAGCATTCTGGGTGAGTTTATGCTTAATGTAAAAATGAAGTATCATGAAGAGAATATCGTTTAGATGCAAATTGTTGGCGAATTCTACAAAACTGTGTTCATTTTCCTGTAATATTGAAAACGATTGAGATTTAAAACCTAATGAAGGTTATTAATTCCATTCATTCAGCAGCATGCAATATACGTTGTCATCTGTTATGCCAAGTATGTTATGAAAATACATTTGAATGAATAATTTTTGAATTCAACAATCTCTGAGGACGCTAAAAGGCACACTACACCTTGCACTAATGCAGTTATGAAATAGCCTGATGTAAATGATTGGAGCAAAATTTCAAACAATATATTTTTGGTAACAATATGTGGTGTGTATCTTCTAGCCTCGTCCATGGAACACTACTACAAAGTTTCAATCTTACATTAGTACTCTTTAGCTGATCATCCATCTTATCACCACTTACAGATTCGTCACAATTTTCTCTGTCAACAGTACCCTAAAACATGTATAAAAATTGTATCACTCTATGTCTTCGCTATAGACTCTCAGTAAAAGCCACCAACCTTTTCAAGTTCAACTGAGGACTGATCAGCTTCTGAATTAATGGAAGATGCATTTTCATCTCCAGGACCATCGAAGGAATTGTCATTTTCGTCATTACCAGTTATTTCCATGCAGTCAATTGTATCATGGGAGCAGTTTTCAATTCGCGGGTCGTTACCTTTTAGTATATGTGTTGTATCAATTTTATTCGTATCTGTTGTTAGAAATCGGCTACCGGAAGCTTTCTTCCCGCACGACGTTTTTGCCTGAAAATATTCATGCTTCATGCATTTCATTTAATAATTAATGTATAATTTTATTGCTCACCTTTTTTGTGTATTTTGTATCGCGCCAATGCTGCATAAAGTAGAAATGACGCGGCTTCCGAGCCATGTTATTGTTGTGTTAACTTTTTTTGAAAATTCACAAACTAAATTTTTCCAAAATCTTTTTGAACTATCTAGACCAGGGGGGGATCTATCTGTCAAACATCGTGTAACCAACATATTCGGCAACATGGTGTTTGTTTTGGTTTTTGTTCTTTTTGGTTATGAAATTGATCGATGTGAAATATTATAGAATATTAACGTTTTTTTATCAAAACTCGAGAAACCGCGGAAAACTTTTATGAATGTGTTGTGTAGTGATTTTTTCCTCATTATCGTTCATAGTTACAAACGTCACGGACCAACAAACGTCATGGACCAGAGCTGATCTGCAATAACGCACACATATATGAAATTTGACAGCAGTGAATCCCCTCTGATCTAGACTCAACGATGCAAATTTTGCAAAACAACAGAAACAACAACGGATCCAGAGAGGCCAGATCAGAGGGGATTCACTGCTGTCAAATTTCATATATGTGTGCGTTATCGCAGATCAGCTCTGGTCCATGACGTTTGTAACTATGAACGATAATGGGGAAAAAATCACTACACAACACATTCATAAAAGTTTTCCGCGGTTTCTCGAGTTTTGATAAAAAAAACGTTAATATTCTATAATATTTCACATCGATCAATTTCATAACCAAAAAGAACAAAAACCAAAACAAACACCATGTTGCCGAATATGTTGGTTACACGATGTTTGACAGATAGATCCCCCCTGGGCCAGATGATTTTTGAAATGTTTTCGCCCAGATAAAAAACAAATCTAACCACAAACTTCACTCGCTTATCTAAAGCAGGTATTAGACGAAGCAAATTTTTGGCACGGATTTTATTTACACAAAATAAAATCCGTACTAATAATAGCAAATATTTGCTTCGTGTAATACCTGCTTAAAAGATAAAAACGGATCAACTAGAAATACTCAAAAAATCGCCAACTTGGCAACAGGGTTTCACATGTCAGAGGTGCCAGATATCTTCTCGAAACGCAATGTTGAAAAACTTTTTCATTCGACTCATATTATCGATGATGACGATGAAAGTCCCGAGGAATAATACAGTGCATCGCAAAACCTATGAAGGTGTCAGGTTTTTTGTTTATGCCTAATTTTATACACTTTATTTTGTTAACTGTACAAAAGGTTTGTGAACCTCAGGTTAAAATTCACTGTGAGAAATCAGTTTTGGAGCATTCTTAGACCATTGGTAAGCAATAGAACACGGAAATTGCATAAAAATCAACACGTCCTATATTGTAACTGATTGCAATACCTCTCAATATAGTGTTACCTTTCTCATTCGTTTGGTTCGGATTTTGACAGTTCGTTTGGCTTAGATTTTGATAGTTCATTTGGCTCACAGAAGCGTTGCCTTTTCTAAAAACCTTCACTAGTATCAATAACACTGGTAGCCTAGGGGCTTGACACTATTGATATATGTGCAAGTAACTATTGATATATTTACAAAGTATTTACCGTTGCATTTTCGGGCACTCCTCTATCTATACCGAAACTTCTTGACGTCACATTATCGTCGGTGTGATGTCAAATATGACAGATAAACGATAAGTATTAAAATATTTCAACCGATATCGTATAATATTACCGAAATATTTCTCAAGAACATAAAGGTGTCTAGCCCCTAGGCCTGAGCAATTACCACCAAACTGGCAACTGTGGACATCAATCAATATTCATTATATTTGTGAACAGAAGCAAAAGCAGGTGCGTTAGCTAATGTCCCGTTTAAAGTAAAGTTTTCAGTGTTTAGTGCGGTTAAGTGATATTCATACGATGGGCAAAACTCGCTCAAAATACATTTCTGCTGTTGCAAAAAGACTGCAGGCAGCGGCAAATGACAAAAATTTAATGTTTTTAGCGGATTCACAGGCTAAAAATGTATTTGTTTCTGAGAAGAAAAGTGGAGCAACGAACAAAATGGCTACTAAGATTGGTTCTCCAGAACCGACTAGCTCTTCAAAAATGAAGCACGAATTGAGAAAACATGAAAAAGTAGCATTGAGCCGTCGACAGTTATATTCCTCAGGTAGGGTTGATTTATTTTTGCTAACTGCCAGTTTTAAACGTGCTTTTTTGTATAGACTACGCAAAACACGATTCAAAAGAATATATTGATTTCGAGAAAAACAAAAAACTGGTGGTAGCCCTCAAACCAACAGATAATGAATTCAAACCTACACCTAAATTCCAACATCCTGGAACTTCCGTATCGAAGGAGCTGAAATCCGAACTTCGTCAAACAACAGTTCCGAGACAATTTGTTTCACCCGGTAAATCATGGAATTGATATCAGTACTTTTACCTGATAATTCATTTTTATTGCAGAGATTTGTCCCCACAAACAACAAAATAAAGATAAAACTGATTTGGCTGATGAATCCATTATGAGCAATGACTCAGTTGACCTGTCCAACACTGACAGTGATACTGGAGCAGAGAATCGTAAGTTTGTATTTGTTGTGTTGTTTGCAAGTTTGCATGTGTTGTGTGTGTGTGTGTGTGTTTGTGTGTGTGTGTGTGTGAGAGAGAGAGAGCAATTATGGATGTGTTTTCAGCAACGGTTGGACCGATATGTTGCCCTTTGAAAATATGGCTTAACATAATAAATATCAATTGTTTCGATTATCAAAACAAAAGTTTTTTTATTTACAGATCATGGTGAAGCAAACCAATCAAAAATGGATCGCGTGATTAGACAGAACACAGTTTTAAAAAGACAAAACAACAAACTTAAACGTAGCTACAGCCAGGCGATGGATCGCATCTTCAGGTTAACTGACATTCTCAATGCTAAAGTTTGCGGGGAGCCCACGGACATGGTTTTCACGGAAGTGCTTTGGTACCCCGAAAGAGTGACCCTAAGGCGATTCTCGGAGGCCACAACGAGCGGGGTCTACTACGAAAGGCTGAAACTCAAAAGGCTGAAATTCGAAAGGCTGAAATCACGAAAGGCTGAAAACTACATAAGGCTGAAAACACGAAAGGCTGAAAACACGAAAGGCTGAATCACAAAAAGCTGAAAATCATAAGGCTGAAATTCACAAAGTTCATTTCTAAAAGAACACTCGCGGCCTACGGCCGACTCGATTGTCCGAGATGTATGCTGTCCTTACTCGCTATCGCTCGTTCGGACTAAACTAGGGGATCACCCCTACGAGTCAGTAGACCTAGGAAAACGAACGAACCTATACAGAGGTGATTTCTGCGGGGGGCTGCCCCCCCGCAGTGGCCGGCGCTTCCGACGGCGGGTCGCCGGCGTACACGAGTCAAGTGTGTATAGATTCAAATGTTGCCGAAAATTAACTTTGCATTGCACGAACCAATTGATACGCAAGCATTGAACTCTGTCACTTTATAAAGGTTTGTTATCCATGTGTCCGAATTTTTCAACGATTATGATTCAAGTTACAAAAGTTTCAGCCTTTCATGTTTCAGCCTTTCGTTCATTCAGCCTTTTGTGGTTTCAGCCTTTTGTGCATTCAGCCTTTCGTTATGAAACATACTTTTCAGCCTTTCGAGTTTCAGCCTTTCGGGTTTCAGCCTTTCGGGTTTCAGCCTTTTGAGTTCAGCCTTTCGTTACCAACCCCAACGAGCGACTTTATTTTTGTAAAGCTATTGATGAAGGAGCTGTGGCCAATAGGTTTTAAAAATAGATCAGTAAGTGGCCGTGCTTCAAATAACCCGCATGGCCGCCCATCTCAAAAAAATACTGTTAAAGAGACAGAACAGGTGTCACGACGCGAGCCACTGACACCTGAAAAGGTTAAATACGTAAAAGGTAAAAAAACAATTGCTTAGCTCTATCTAATCTAACAAATTTAAACATTCTTCAGATCGTTTGATTGAACATCGAGTATTTCTAGGAGATCCTCCCGCAATTGCCAAACAGCGAGCAGATGAATGTGGCCGACTAATGACTCGCGTAGTATCGTACTATGGTGCTACATAAGCAATCTACTGTTACTGTATTCTGGAACTGGAGTTTTCCTATAGATAATTGCCATTGATATTACCTTATTTGTAAACAAGTCTGCAATGAATCTAACTTTAATATTGTTATATTTAATGAAACTTTCGTAGAATTTCTTAAGCTATTAACATTTATACATTGCTACATTGAATAATAAGATAATACTTGTATAGTTTCTTATGCGATATTTACGTTTATAATAAAATGAATCGATAAATAAAATACTTATAATTAGACCTGTGTAATTTATAAGAATCAAGTTAAATTATATTAAGGTGAGTAACAATTAAATATCAGAAGCAGTAAAGATTTAAAAATTCTGTAGTATCTCAAGTTGTAAGAATCTTGTTTTGTGTCTATCAAGATATGCTATAATTAAAAACTCCGGTTGTTACTGGGCTGTTATTCTCACTATCTGGTGTTGTTATGAAGATGATATCGCTCTTACAACGGTTGATATGTGTTTGATATTTGCTGAACATTTTTTGTTATAATTTTTGTTATTTTAACAACTAACGAGACCATATTCAGAACAAAACCTGGTAGTTTTTATTTCGTAACAATTTAACAGCAGTTGTTATATTTCTGTTTTACCTTCCTGATCGGGTTATCTCGTTGAGATTCAATGCGATGAGCAGCAAAAAATGATTGCAAATCGAGTTTCCATATTTCCCATTCAGCTGTCAAACGACTAGTATCAATCGAAACATCGAACGGTTTTATTCGACTGGGTGTGTTCATCCTGTATACAAGTAGATAAGATGTTCGAATGTGATCAGGAAAAATTAATCACCTAATATAATACATATGAAAATTTCCCAGCATTTTTCTCCTCTGAGCACAATACCTGCTTAAAAGTGTAAACCGTGTGATCTGACACTCAGTCATAGCGGGATTATGCTCGTTCCAGTAATGTTATTTCTCAAGAATGGAAGAGCATTAAAAGGCATTTTATAAAATGAAATTGATGTCACAGTAAATAATTTAAAATAATTATTCCTTTCGAAACTCTTCCGCACCATGGTTTTATAATAAATATTTTGAATTTTTTAATCATGTTATTTTTCTCTGTCTGCCTCCCCAGCTGGTCTCGAGGTACGATGCTGGCCTTACAAGCCAGTTGTCGTATGTACAAGTCTCGGCTCGGGAGAGACTGTTAGTGTCAGTAGGATCGTAGCGCTAGCCCCGCAATTGTCCTGTAACCTCAACAGTTGGCTGCGAAGTCTGTGTATAGTAAACAGAAGGTCAAGTTCCGAATCGGAATGTAGTACCAAGGCTTTGCTTTGCTATTTTTCTTCTTTTTTCAGATAACTAGAGAAATTTTAGAAATTTCATTCATCATATTAGTTACATGCGATAGTACTCACGTATCAAGCGATCATTTTAGTTTTTCTCTCCGACAATCCATGCATTTACCTTTAGACTTTATTTTTGCTTGCCATCTGCTAATAACTTTGAAAATATATTGGTACACAACCATTATTTCTGTCACTCAACAAAGTCTCTTTGCTTGAAACTTCCAGAAAGCAACAAATTTTCTGGTACATAACCACTTTGATTGGTACACAACCATTTCCTTTATTTAGGCCAATCATTAATTTTTTTTTCTTCCAATAAGAAAACATATTTCTGTTGCCATTTTACTTCCTGGTATTTATTTGATACTTGCAAACTCCAGTAGAACGATACCATCACACAAACACATATACTTTTCTTCCATTTTCTAACACAACATGTACTGATATTTCAATTGAAAATATGCACACACAATTCCTACTTTGCCATCCATGCCTTTTTCTTCTCGCGGTACGCAACCACCAATACAAAACTCTGGTTTTCAATTGCATGCATCTTCTCGTTGTGACCGATACGCTTTCTCACTCTTCGTTGTGCAGGTACGCAACCTAAGCTTTTTTGTATGATTTGGTACACAACCATTACAATTTCATGTATCTTCGCGTTGCAACCGATACACTTTCTCACTTTTATGTGTAGGTACACAACCCTAGTTTTTTTTTTAAGATTTGGTACACAACCATTGGAACAAATCCCACCACTTGAAACAATTTTTCGTTAACCGCTGTTATTAATCATACCACTGTTTCCCGCTCTTTGTTGGAGAAAAATGCTGCTAATTTTACTAACACTCTGATTGGAAAACACATCCAAACACTTCTTTTATTCCTTTTCTCAAGCTGTTTACCTGTGGCCGCTAATAAGCGGAGTCGGGGCCCCACTGATGCGCTGTAATTTCCTAACCTCAAACCGACGCCACCGAGCACAGCAAACCTACAGCAAATATTCGAAACAAAAAGAAAATAACATATATTTCCTTTTCTCACTTTATCGCGTACTCCGATTTTGATCCTCGTCGCCAAATGTAGGATTTTAACTTACTGAATAAGGATCACGCACGCAATAATCGGATTAATAATTATACACGTAGTAACTTCAGAATCTTTTAACTATATTTTCCCAGGGATCTTCGAACACACGCCGCACAGTGTGTCCAAATCGAGAAACGGACGGCAAAACTATTTAGTAATAAAATTCTGCACAACTGCAGAAGAAACTATTCGTCTAGCAAGTCACGTTCAAAAGTTAGGTGTGGCGCCCTCTATATGGTGACAATTGAAGAGGGTTGTATTGACGCATATAAAGGACAACAGTAAACGAAACAACTTTCTAGAAGATACTGATAACATTGGACTTCAAAATTTCCTATTTCCGTCCGTTTCTAGATTTAGCCCCATTGTGGTGTCTGTTCGTTGGGCATGGAAACGGAAACGTAGTGTACGCGCCGGTCTTTGTGCTATAAAGAGCTCACAAATGCTCGTAAAAATCGGTAACTTCAGTTGGCCATATATTCAAAACTACAAATAACCCACTGTAGTTATGTGTTTTTCTGTTAGTCAGAAAGGTACTCTATTGGATGGCTTCATAGAAGCCTGCATTCGTTTGCGCCTTTTCGAGTTTCAACTCAAATAAAAAAAGCCTTTAAAAACACGTTTTTACAGTTTTGAAGTAGAATACTTCTCTCAGGAAGTTCGGCTACATAGGGATGTGAAATGAAAACCTAAAACCGAAAAAAGTGAAAAATATGTCCAATTTCAAATGCTAATAAATCGGTTAGTATTCGATGGATTTCCTTCGTTCTTGCAGCAATAGATTGGAAAATCTTCTAAGATTCTTCCCAAAATAAGATAATTGTAATTTTATTATTCACACTATTGTACTATTGAAAATAGTCAAGCCTTGTCAAAACGAAAAATTCGACCTCTGATTGGTCGTTATATGATTGCTTCCCAAGCACGGTCGACAGGATCATATACCTTGCAATTGAAAACATGCTATTTGGCCTATATAAGAGCCTGTTTCAGCCGGAGCCGCTCATAATAGTTCTAGACAGCGACAACAGCAGTCGTCCTTCCTTAGCAGCAGCACTAGCCCTGTGGCTGTTCACCACGCCTCATCCCCACAAACTGATACAGCTTTCCCATTAGGCCTCTGCCATAGTAGACGCGAAAAGCGGCGCGAACCGATTCGCTCGGCCGTAGGTTGATGTACAGCTCTACTGATGGCTGTACATTAACCTACAGCTGAGCGAATCGGTTCGCGTCACTTTTCGCATCTATTATGGCAGAGGCCTAATGGGAAAGTTGTATCAGTTTGTTCAGAAGAATATTATTGTCGGTAATATTACAGAGATGCGATTGCGTAAATCCGATTTTGAATTGAACAATTGTTCTTTTGAGAACAAATAACACACTTATTTGAAGAGTTACACTACATCCTATGATAAATTGAACAATTGTCCTTATAAGGACAACAAATGAATAAATGAAGATTTAATTTTGAATTAGAATACTTCTCTCAGGAAGTTCGGCTACATAGGGATGTAAAATGAAAATCTAAAACTGAAAAAAGTGAGAAAAATTTAAAATGCTAATAAATCCGTTAGTTTTCGATGGATTTCCTTCGTTTTTGCAGCAATCGATTAGAAAATCTTCTAAGATTCCTACCAAATGCATGAAATTGCAATTTTATCATTCGAACTATTGTACTATTGAAAACTCTAAAGCCTTGTCAAAACACAAAATTCGACCTCTGATTAGTCGTTATACCGCGCTTTCCCAAGCACGGTCGGCAGAGTTATGGACCTAGTAAATTGGGAATGCATCATTTGGCCTATATAAGAGCTTCATCAGATAATAAACAAACATTTCATCGGATATTAAATTGAACAACTGAAATTTGAAGAACACAAATGATTATTTGAAGAGTTAATATTTTCTCGTTTTGCGCTATAATCCAAAGTTAATTATCTTCATCTACATGCATACTCTGACTATTATTACGTGTTTGCGTCGCTTAGTGTTTGGCTACGGTCATGCAGAACGCAAATAACGGCGCGATGCGATTCGGCAAGACGAAATCTGTTGAAATGTATAGCTCTACTTCGCCTTAAAAAGAGCTGTACATTTCACCACGGTGAGGCGAATCGCATCGCGCCGGCATTCGCGTTCTGCATAACCGTAGCTTTTGTTCCGTTCCCGTTTAATGATGTCGTATTAAATGTGCATATTACAATTCGGCAGCACTTCAACTTCTCATTTGCACAAAATTTAAAAATATCCAATGAACTTCATTCAAAATATCAGCCAAAAAAATTACAATACTGCCAATGAACGGTCAACATTTATTTACCAGAAAAAATGACTGACACGCAAGCAGCCAGGTTATCTTTCTTGTAAAAGTATTCTACTTAAACCTTGCGGTCGTGGCTTTGCATACAACCTTCTTGTGATTTTTATTCATTAATACTGTATATATTAACTAATATATCACTAGAAATTGTTCATCTTGATTTACCACGTCATTCTCAATTGTGTTTTACAGTCATGTTTTAGGCCTTAGAGTTGAAAATATGGATGAAAAACTGCTTTTAAAAAGCCTTTTTAGAAAACGTCTTGTAGCTCTAGAATCTCAATTCCTAGAGGTTTGATGTATTCATCGAACAGTTTTGTAATAAAATTTTACACAACTTTGCAGAAGAAACTATTCGTCTAGCAAGTCACGTTTAAAAGTTAGGTATGGCGCCCTCTATATGGCGAAATTTGTAACTAATTTCATTAAAGCATATGAAAGACAGCAGTAAACGAAGCAATTTTCTAGAAGATATGGATAACATAGGACTTGAAAAAATAGTTTTGCCGTCCGTTTCTCGATTTGGACACACTGTGCGCCGCTTCCGACCCGTTCTCTCTACTAACGTTCTACACGAAACCCTGTTGCCAAATATCCTCTTTTGCATCGTCTCTCGTAATTCCAGTAATTAATCCCAACAGATTCGAAAAGTTTTGTTTCTGTGGACGAGAAAACTCAAGAAAAGTACGAAATCGATTATAAATGGCGTGATTGCCATTCCTCCAAAGATACTCCAATGAGGGAACTGCAAGCTGGTACTATTTAACCGGAGCAATCCCAACTCATTCCGATTCTCCAATTGAAGATTATGAAGATGTTCCATACTGAGATTAAGTATCTTTCGTTGCTTTTTGATATGAACTCCGTCTAAATGAAGTTGGATTGGATTACCTGGCAATGTTCGAGTCTTCGAAAAATATAAAACGTCTCTTATATATAAACGGCAGTTAGGCGTCGTACACAAATTACGTAACGCATGAAGGGGGTGGGGAGGGGAGTTAAGTCTGCGTTACTTATTGTTACGTAGGGAGGGGGTAGTAGAGACAGTTACGTAACTGTGATGTTTGCTCGAAATTGATACATAAATTTCGGGGGGGGGGGGGGGTCAGGCTGATCAGCGTTACGTAATTTTAGGGGGGAGTCATGTCGAACGTTACCTATCGTTACATAGGGGGGGGGGAGGGGGTCTGAAATCTAGATTTTTAGCGTTACTTAATTTGTGTAATTAATATATCTTTTTCTCTTGGACTTAAAATTTTTTCGTTAACTAATCCTAATTTGGCTAACAATATAGTATCAATTATTTGGTTGAGTTTTTCAGAGGTTGAGTAGTTAAGGTGGAATAAAATTTTTGTACAATAAATTTCGATAGATCCTTCATTGAACAATTGAATTGCCTTTTTTGTTTGAAACATAGCCTCCTTTAATTGTAAATTGGTTTCGCGGTTGATTTTTACTTCACACTTAAAATAAAACACCGAATTCGGTAATATTTTACCGGAATCTCAACAGCTGAACGTTCGGTGAAATCTTCGGTGTTTCCGAAAATTACCGAACAGTTTGTGAAACCACCAACCGAGTGGTCGGTAATTTTCGCAGCTTTTTGGTAATGTTCCAAACCGAGCAGCCAGTAAAATTTACCGAAAGAAACTTTAAAAATGAACAAAAATACCGAACGCACCTGTAAAAAATACCGGTGGCAGAAAAAGTCGGTTATAAATGAGCCTGCCGGTACCGTCTAAAATTAAACTTAATTAACCAGATTACTTACGAAAAATGTTAGCGACTCGTACATCCTGTTTGAGTAATTCACCATTAACACTTTCCAAATTATAAATATCCTATGCTTACACACAACAACAATTAAAACGAATCAGCAGCACCAGTAGAAAATATTCGCGTCCTGCACGGTTGCACGTATTAGAAAAATGGCCACCACATTCACAATTTGGTATTTTTACAGGTTGTTCGGTAAAATTTTATGCAGATTTCGGTGAATGTGAAATTAAGCAAATATTCCGGTAAAAATTAACAAAATTATGGTAAAACTTACAGATCATACAGAACAGTCGTTAATTTGATGCTTTTTTTGCAGGAAAACCGGTATTATTACACTTTACCGATGGATAATTGTATAAAAAATTACCGAACGACTTTTTTTGGATTAAGTGTGTTGTTTGTTATTATTGATGATAAGATTATTTATAGAAGAATTTATAATTTGCAAATCATTGGCATCTGGGCTACCTGCTAAATATTTCCAAAAAGTTCCTAAACTGTCCCAACGCTTATATCTCCTAACTGGGTCTATACTCTTTAAGGCTAATTTTACTTCATAAAATTTTTCTATTATCAAATCTGTAAACTGATTTGGACTAAAGTTTTTAAACTGGTCTCGGAGGCTATTGATTTGCGTTCTAATAATGGTGAGATTGAAATGGTGGATGTAATATTTGTAGTCCAGTCTGAGTCGTCCTTCTCCATGGTGAAATACCAGAATCGGCTGATGTCGCAAATCCCGTAGTTCGATTTTTGCGTCTTGTCTAGTTTCCGATGCTTGGGTGATGAATAAGAGTAGTAGTCTGTAAGGTAGACAGAAAGTTAGGCTTTTCTAATTTTTATATCGTTTTATGGATACGTCTTCCGTCAGGTGTGGTAACAATACTTTTGTTGACTTTTGCAATTTTAATTTGCTTATATCTGTTGCAGTGTTTGACTCTTCGTCGTGTTTTTTTCAAAGGCGTCTATGTTGTCGTCAATTGCAACGTCCGTCTTATTTTTATTATGTAACGATAAGTCCTTTTTCTGTTTAATGGTGAGATTTTTAAAAACGGTCTGAACAATCGTCTGTGATCTGTTCGATGGCAGGATTATTTCGTATGGTGTAAACTTGGTGCATGAATGGATAGTGGAATTATATTTCGGCGTCGTACACAAATTACGTAACGCTAAAAATCTAGATTTCAGACCCCCTCCCTCCCACTATGTAACGTGATAGGTAACGTTCGACATGACTCCCCCCTAAAATTACAGGGTTGTTACAGTCGGCGCGGATTTCGCGTTTTTGCGGATTTTGCGTTTTTTGCGGATTTGGCGCGTTTTTACTACTCTATGGCGCGGATTTTGCGGAAAGCCTTGCAACCTCCAACCTAAAAATCAGGATATCGACTGCTGAGCTGGCAGCACCCTTTCAGAGTTCTATGAAATATGGTGGGTGTGTAGTAGGGTGCCAATCACTTGTATGAGAAAAAAGTAATCAAAAAATTTAGGAAAAAAAACCCTATACAAAATGTTTACCTGCCCGAAAAACACCCTGTGCGAAATTTCAGGTCAGTTGGATTTAAAATGGGGTGGCGCAAAACGAAGTTAGACCTTGAGAAATCCGAAAAATCATAAAAATCATGATTATTTTCAGATTATACCAGATCTCGACGTTTCATGCATTTATAAGCTATCTGACACCAAAAAATTTTCGAAAACCGAAATTTCATGCAGCCAACCCCTCTTGGGTTCCGATTTTTCACTAGGTGTTTTTTCGGGCATGGTTTCTTAAAATTACCATTTTGGTTGGCATCCTATTTTTTAATGCTATTTTTTAAAAATTATCTAGACTTACATTCAAAGAGGACTGAAGTTTTTTTTTGTAAATCGATATCTGAATAATGACAAGAGAAAAAAGTCGTCAAAGAATGACTTTGAGAAAGATGTCTGAATTTCCATTTAAAAATATGGAGAAAAATAAATAATTGAGATCCTACAAAAACGAAATTTTATCGTAACCGTTATGTGCACGACAATAAAACACCCTTACGTGCCCCCAAAATGGTCCTTCGAGAAAAGATTCTACTGGGGCTTCACTAATAACATATTGCTTTGATATAAGCGTGTCGCTAATCGGAGTAGGTTTCGTTCGGTTTATGAATATCTTGAATAATCTAAATTTAGGAAAAAAAACCCTATACAAAATGTTTACCTGCCCGAAAAACACCCTGTGCGAAATTTCAGGTCAGTTGGATTTAAAATGGGGTGGCGCAAAACGAAGTTAGACCTTGAGAAATCCGAAAAATCATAAAAATCATGATTATTTTCAGATTATACCAGATCTCGACGTTTCATGCATTTATAAGCTATCTGACACCAAAAAATTTTCGAAAACCGAAATTTCATGCAGCCAACCCCTCTTGGGTTCCGATTTTTCACTAGGTGTTTTTTCGGGCATGGTTTCTTAAAATTACCATTTTGGTTGGCATCCTATTTTTTAATGCTATTTTTTAAAAATTATCTAGACTTACATTCAAAGAGGACTGAAGTTTTTTTTTGTAAATCGATATCTGAATAATGACAAGAGAAAAAAGTCGTCAAAGAATGACTTTGAGAAAGATGTCTGAATTTCCATTTAAAAATATGGAGAAAAATAAATAATTGAGATCCTACAAAAACGAAATTTTATCGTAACCGTTATGTGCACGACAATAAAACACCCTTACGTGCCCCCAAAATGGTCCTTCGAGAAAAGATTCTACTGGGGCTTCACTAATAACATATTGCTTTGATATAAGCGTGTCGCCAATCGGAGTAGGTTTCGTTCGGTTTATGAATATCTTGAATAATCTAATGGCTACGCAGAGTATACCTTTGAAAGAGCCGCGTTTATCGACGTGCATTCACATCGTGTAGTCGTATATGCGTGGCTCCAATAACATCATATTGTAAAAATCGGTCAATTTTGTGCTCCATTGAAATAAAACATGCACACCTGTGCGCGGCCCCAAAGGCATTGGTAATGTCTCTTGGTCTAAACCGGTACCAGATATGAATAAACTAATTGTGTTTCTCTAGTTAGGCGGCTGACTATAGAATAAACCGAAAATATCTAAATAGAGACGGATAGGAGTTATATGTATGATCGCATCACTTATCAAAGTGAATCCTGATCCAACGAGCCCTCCCCTACTAACAAAAACCTCCTTCCTGTGACCTTTGTGGAGATGCAGAGGTAAACACGGTCTCCAAATACAAGGGTCACACTAACATCCCTTACCTCTTCCCACCTGATTGCAAGGACGTGGCCGGCGTCGTTATTGATTCTTTAAAGTATTGAGTCACTAAAACTTGTACAATGAGAATGGTCGGTCACTCCCAACCCCATACTGTACAATTTTACTGATTCGGATCAATCACGGAGTGCAACCATTGATATGTGCAGTCAGTCAAGCTAAGCTAAGCTAAGCTACTGGGGCTTCACTAATAACATAACTCTTTGGATGTTATGTGGTGGTCCTGAATAGATTCAAAACGGCAACTGTGGTCGATTTACGGCCTATGAATGTCATCCCTGCTTCGAAAATACTCATATTGGGTGGTATTTGGCCATTTTTGGCTGATTTTCATGAACCGGAAGTTGCCACCTTGAATTTCAAAACGACGTCTAGAGTCGATTTCAGGTCATCCTGATTTCGGAAATACCCATAACCGTGTTAACAAATTCTGAAATCACATGCGTCTCATCGACGTCAGTAATGACAAGGATTAGAGAAAAGTTGTCAAGGGCTGGCGTATAGAAAACCGTCTGGAATTCATTGATTATTCATTGAAACTCTTCTGAACATTCCAACATGGTCACTAGACTGGGACACGGTTATATGGAAAAGAAGAGATGGTGTTTTTTTTCTCGTTCCCATGCACTTTACGTGTTCCTTATAGGTCCTATAACAACTGTGTAACTTTTCAGATCAATCGGTGAAACGCCCGATTTTTAAAGCTTCCATACGATTTTATGTGGAAAAACCACTTTTTCAAAACTTTTTCTATAGAGATGTCCAGTTGGCTCTTAAAAATATATCAATATATGATATTTATAGGAAATTTTCCTGGAGAAAACTCTTCTGGTAACCGCAAGGCGCTACCTTGCTTGTGAAAAAAGATATTCACCCCAGACTGATTGAATATCTGACAAAGGGCTCACCATTGAATTTTACTAGCAATACTGCTGCAGCATGCTGCTGTTCCAAATTCAACCATGTGATGAGAAAGAATATCGCTTAAATTTATCTTGGAGGCTTCCTCGAAGATTCTATGAGCAAGAATCCCGCTCTGAAATCTAATTCCACGCGAATTTTTTTCTCATACTTAAGCAAGTTTGCAATAGCAGCATGCTGTAGCAGTGTTGCTGGAAAATTTCAATGGTGAGCCGTCCGTCAGACATTCAATCAGTTTGGGGTGAATAGCTGTTTCTACAAGCATCGTAGCGCCTTACGGTCTTCAGAAGAGTTTTTCCCAGAAAAATTTCCTACTAATATCATGTATTGATATTTTTTTAAGAGCCAACTTGACATCTCTACAGAATAATTATTGAAAAAGTGGATTTTCCCATATAAAATCGCATGGAAACTTTAAAAATCGGGCGCAAATCGGGCGTTTCATCGATCGATCTGAAAAGTTACACAGTTGTTATGGGACCCATAAGGAACACGAAAAGTGCATGAGAGCTAACATTTATTTTTTATCCCACCCGAATGGTCACTCTTAAGAAAAAAAAGTGTTTATAACAAAACTTCTCTATTTGAAAATCTCAAATTTGTTCAAAATGCAAATATCCAATATTGTTGATGTTTTATTTTTTTTAATTTCAAACTCTTTGTTTAGGTACAAAAGAAAACAAAGCTACCAACGCAAAGCAAAGCAAAGCCTTGGAGCTACAATCCGATTCGGAACTTAACCTTCTGTTATACACAGACTTCGCAGCCGTCTGTTAAAGGCCCGAATACACACACGGCGTAATGACGCCTTTTCCATACAAATCAGAAGGCGTAATCGCGCCTTCTGTTGGGACGCCCCTCATCCAGAACCTTAGAGCTGTGCCTTCTAGTGAAGAAGGTAGTCGTTCGCCGCCTTCGGCTGCGTACTTGACTGCCTTCCGTGTAGACGCATTGTGCCTTCCACACGGTCTTGTGTCGCCTTCTTGTAACCTTTGGTTACATTGCGTGGCTGGTTCCGCCACAATTGAAACTTCATCCAGACTTGCCCGGTTAAAATCCCCACCTTCCAGATCCTACCCTGGATTCAGAGCACATCTACATGAGTGATATCCCTCCAAGTCTGTCGTTTAACGTCTAGGACGGAGGGGTCACCCATATAGGAAAGCTTGTCAATAGCATCACCATTACTACTTCAACAGGGTTGAGTGATATCCCTCCAAGTCTGTCGCGTCGCGTCTGGGACGGAGGGGTCACTCATAAGGGTTCGTTCACAGATGCATTGAGGAGACAACCTAGGTATTCGGATCCACAGGGTGGGTCAAAAGGAATGAGTGGCCTACTGAACAGTTCATTACGACTCGGGAGTGTTCGTGGCACTCCCGATTCGGAAATGACAGTTCACATATAAACGACGAGGCAATTCTAAGGGGGTTCTCTTTCGGCTAAAACAGCTAACGATTCAGAGGTGCGCGTATAAAGTTTTACCGTACTTGAGGTTTACGCTATGTGTGAAATACGGGGAGTTTTCGCAGTGATTAATTAGAAAATTGTACTATTAGGTGATTTAAGTTGTTAAAATACTGAAGATGTCAAAAATGTGAATTTGTAAAAAAGACGTAACTGATGTAAAACTTACTATTATAGTGCTAAACGGTTTAAAAAGGTCAGAAGACAAGATCGACAGAAAAACTATACGTATATCTATTAAAACAAGGGAAAAAGGTAAAGCAAATTATTTAGATATTATGATTAGAAATTAAGGCGATTAAGAGTGACTTAGGGATCACTAGTTCTTACAACAAGATGGCTAATTTCCGTCGAATAGGTCCTCGAGGGGCCTTTTATTCTTGGTTCTAGCTCTACGCTTGAGGCGGTGCCATCCATTGTCAGAGGACAAAGAGTGTGAACCCGCCATTTTGTGGAACGCCAATCCATCGCATATATACCTTCGAAGGTGCTGGCAGGACGCTATTGGCCCGGCACAACGATCGAGCACTGCCATTGAACGGGAAATCGTCAACCGCCACGATGTTCGGGACGCCGACTCGTGTTTAGTTATACGGATCCGGAGGAA
The DNA here is from genome assembly GCF_029784165.1 of Wyeomyia smithii. Classification (NCBI taxonomy): domain Eukaryota; kingdom Metazoa; phylum Arthropoda; class Insecta; order Diptera; family Culicidae; genus Wyeomyia; species Wyeomyia smithii. Next base: position 87,805,555 of record NC_073694.1, read on the forward strand.
CAGCAACAGTAAACCAAGTAACTTAGGTTAAGAAACAACATGTCGGGACAGGGGAAATAAATTAGTTATGTAAGCTATCTATCGATTGTTTTTAAAGCGCAATTTCCCTTGGTTTCACACCTGGCTTTTTATTTCGTTTCAACGTTTTCAAATTTAGTTGTCGCTTAGGTGTTTTACAAAAGTCTCTCAGTTTGTCGGAGTCGTGTGGCAGCATTTTGGGCTGGTGGTTCACCCCTGTAAGTTGGTTTGTTTCCCGATGTGTTTTGTGTCGAATGAACTATAGTGGTGAATGAAGACTAGCTGTGGGCTCGTTTCCAAACGTTGCATGACTCTTCCCTCACCCAACACCCACTGAGCAAGCAAGAGGTTATCAATTGGCGCCCAACATACAAAACCCACGAGAATTAACAAAGCTGCGTAAGTTAAAGGGGGAGGGTAAAATCAGATTCCTGATTACGCTTACTTCGTCCTCCAAACGAAGATTTTAATGATGGACATTGAATTTGATTTACAGTATAAGAACCTTTTGGTTCACCATTTGAAAAAAGAGAGAAAGTGGAATATGAATTAATAATTCGGGGCATTGAGTTTACAGAGCAGGAAACACGTTCGACGATTGCGAGACGTCTGAAGGAGAGACTAAAAGTCGAAAAATGTAATAACAATGCGAATATAGATTTTGATCGGTTAGAGACGACGGTCGAAGAGGAGATTGCGATTGTAGACAGAAATCTTGAGCAAATTAAAGATTTTCTTTTACATTAAAAAAAATGAGAAGGCGCGCGCGTTGGGTTGAAAACGCGGCTCGTACATTACTTTGTGCGTGTGAAACGATTAACGGATAATACGGATAGTGAGGAGGATCTCAACGATATCGACACGATTGAAACGTGTATTCGCGGAACGTACAATAATTTCTTTTCCATTTTTTCACCTGAGGGTCAGCAAGAAATAGTGAATCAGATTAATCAATCCATGTCTAACATAAAAATTAGTTCAGCAGATCCGAATAGCGGAAATAACACGTCGGGGTCTAGCCATGATACAGATTTACCATTCGTAACGCCTGGGAGGCACGTGAGAAGACAGTTACAATCAGTAGAAAATTCAGCTATTGGTCAAAATCAGGTGCCAAACCAGAACATGCTGCAATCCTTCATGCAAGCATATGTATATCCTTGGATGTTCGGCCCACCACCTATGCAAATGTGGGCAACACAGAGGATGTTACATTTTAATTCAGCGGAAAATTTAAATTCTAAACTCACGTCTTTGGGAGATCAAGGTGGTAGAAAGCAAAGTTCTCTCGGAGAGAAAGCTGCAAACGACTCGTCGCATAGAGATCGTAATGCTACACGTCCGCGTAGCTTAGATGATACAGATTCTGAATCGGGTTAGTCATCGGATAGATCGCGCCGCGAAGCAAAATTCAGAAGCCGTTTGCATCGATCGAGCAAAGGTAGGCCAGTATCGGACTGGAGATTAAGGTACGATGGCGCGGATAATGGTCAGTCGTTAATGACATTTATCAAAGAAGTAGAGTTTTACGCGAAAGCGGAGAAAATGTCCAACAAGGAATTATTTCGATCAGCAATTCATTTATTCGGTGGTCCCGCGAAAACCTGGTTCATGACAGGAGTGGAAATCGACGATTTCACTTCCTGGGATCAGTTGAAAAAAGAATTGAAACGCGAGTTTTTAAGTCCGGACCACGATCACTTTTGTGAGACGCGTGCGATTAACCGGAAGCAAGGCCCACGCGAAAGGTTTCAAGACTACTACATGGACATGCAAACGCTTTTCAATTCGCTTACGAAACCTATAACCGAACGTAAGAATTTCGACATAGTGTACCGTAACATGCGCGCCGATTATAAAGGACACGTGATCTCGAAGGATATCGACAATCTCGCGGATCTTAAACACTTCGGTAGGCGCCTAGACGCAACTTATTGGTATAAATTTCATACACCCGTGCACGATAGCAACCCCCGCGGGAAAGCTGCCCAAGTGAACGAGGTTCACACCGAGACAAAGCCTAAATCGAATAGGAAAACTGAAAATGAACCGCAAAAAACACGTCATTACTACAACTCAAATTTACAATCGCGTAGTTCGGATGAAGATGTTAAGAGAACGTAAAATAATAATATTATTAAAACAAACCAATCCGGATTAGATACATTGCTTAATACCTACCAGCCTCCCAAAGAAGGGTACTGTTTCAACTGCCGTCTTAAAGGGCACCATGCCCGAGATTGCGAGAGACCAAAGCACAAATACTGCACTAGATGTGGGTTCCACAATGTGGATACGATCACATGTCCGTTCTGTGAAAAAAACGCGATCAAGACTGTCCCCGCGGGCCGACAGGTCGAGCGTTCGTAAAGACCCTCTGTATCGATGAGCAAATGGCCACTTTACAATCTTTAGGATTTGATAAAGTATCCCCAACCGATTATGTTGACAGCGAGAAATATGAAATGAATGAAATTATAATCTATCTCGAAAAAGATAGTAGGCCGTTCGTAGAAGTATCTGTCTTCGGAGACTCAATAGTGGGTCTTCTTGACAGCGGGGCCCATTTAAGTATACTGGGCATTGGGGCATTTAAATTGCTTGAAAAGTCGAAATTACGTTTATTTCCATCAGATGTGTCTTTAAAAACTGCCAATGGACAGGAATTTGAAGTGAAAGGAACAGTTTACCTGCCAATCACGTTTAATGAGGAGACTAAGATTATTGAAACCTTAGTGGTCCCATCGCTTAAAAGAAAAATTTTGTTGGGAATGAATTTTTGGAACAGTTTCCATATTACCCCCAGTATTCAGAAAGCTGAAATCGAAAGCATTGAAATTCACGAAGAGGTAGAAGCGGCACATCGTTCAGCTCTCGAACACGATCAGGCTCGGCTCAGTAATTTACAGAAAGAACAACTTGAAAAAGTCAAAAAGAAATTCAAAATTACAAAAGAAGATAGTCTAGATACTACGGACTGGATCAGTCATCGGATTGAATTGACAGAGGAAGCCAGGAAACTTCCACCTGCCCGTATAAACCCATTTCCAACTTCCCCGTCTAGACAGCAACAAATTGATGCTGAGCTAGACCGAATGCTAAAGTCTAAAATAATTGAGAAGTCTTACAGTGACTGGGCACTGCGCCTTGTTCCCGTAGATAAATCGGACGGTACAGTGCGTCTGTGCTTAGATGCGCGTAAAATAAATAAACGCACAGTAAGAGACTCGTATCCTCTCCCACACGCTGACCGTATTTTAAGCAGACTGGGAGCGGCCGATTATATTACGACGATAGACCTGTCTAAAGCTTTCCTTCAAATTCCCCTGCACCATAGGTCGCGAAAATATACTGCGTTTTCCGTGTTAGGACGAGGCTTGTACCAATTTACTAGAATGCCCTTTGGGCTGGTAAATAGCCCGGCCACACTGTCACAATTAATGCTCGGTGGCGGGGAATTGGAGCCTAAAGTATTCGTATATCTTGATGACATTATTATCGCCAGCGACACGTTCGAAGAACATTTAGCGCTGCTTGAAGAAGTGGCAACGCGACTCAGAGCTGCCAATCTATCCATTAACATTTCTAAATCACGCTTCTGCGTGGCGGAAGTACCTTACCTGGGGTATATTTTGGGGCAGGGCGGTCTTCGACCAAATCCGGACCGAGTATCCGCCATCGTCAATTATGAGAGACCAAAATCCCTACGGGCATTGAGAAGATTTCTAGGGATGTGTAACTACTATAGAAGATTTTTGGCCAACTATAGTGAAATTACACAACCCTTAACGGATTTACTGCGGAATAAGCCTAAGGCGGTTCACTGGAACGAACTTGCAGAAGCATCCTTCATAAACATTAAAAACCACTTGATAAGCGCCCCCATACTTACCAATCCTGACTTCAAACTACCTTTCGTGATTCACTGCGATGCTAGCGACGTCGCAATTGTCTCGGTTTTAACTCAAAGCCAGGATGGAGTGGAAAAACCGATTGCATTCTTTTCTCAAAAATTATCGACTACCCAGCAACGATATTTCGCAACGGAGAAGGAAGGATTAGCGGTTCTTAAATCCATAGAAAAATTTAGATGTTATGTCGAAGGGACCAAATTCACCGTCTACACCGTTGCATCGGCGCTAACTTATATCATGCGTAGTAGTTGGCGTACATCATCTCGGTTATGCCGATGGAGTATCGATCTCCAGCGTCATGACATGACAATTTTACACCGTAAAGGTTCTGAGAATATAGTGGCAGATGCCTTATCACGTTCAGTAGAAGCAACAAATGCGACTACTGGCTGGTACGCGGACATGATCGAAAAAGTAAATACTTACCCTGAAAAATACAAAGATTATAGAATCGAAAACTAAATTTTTAAAAAACTAATTTCCGCCCCAAACGACCTGTTAGACTATCGCTTTACCTGGAAAACCTGCATACCAGAGCAGATGATACAGAAAATTCTTGTCGAAGAACACGACGATAGCCTACATTTGGGGGTGGAGAAAACCTTAGCAAAAATTAAGAAAAAATATTTTTGGCCTAAAATGGCAACACATGTGAGGGAATACATCAACCAATGCTCCGTGTGTAGAAAAATAAAACCTTCTTATCAGTCACAAAACCCCGAACTGGGAAAACAACGAATAACCACTAAGCCATTTCAAATTATCGCGATAGATTTCATCCAGTCACTTCACAGAAGCAAAAGTAGGTATGCACACTTGCTTGCTATCATGGATTTGTTTTCAAAGTGGTGCTTGTTGGTTCCCGTCAAACGGATCGCAGCAGCACAGGTGGTCAACATTTTGGAAGAATCCTGGTTCCGAAGATATTCAGTCCCAGAGTTCCTGATTTCGGACAATGCCACTTCTTTCCTCTCTAAAGAGTTTAAAGCTCTATTAGCCAAGTATGGTGTACAACACTGGACCAACTCTCGACACCATAGCCAAGCCAACCCCGTGGAGCGGTTGAACCGTACGATAAACGCCTGCATACGGTCCTACGTCAAGCAGGATCAGAAGCCATGGGACACACGGGTGTCGGAAATAGAATTTTGCCTAAATAGCACTCCGCACTCTGCTACGGGATTCTCTCCATACAGGGTCCTTTTCGACACGAAATAATAGAAAAAGGAGACGAACACCGGGTAGATTGGGATGTGGAGGAGATGACAGAGGAAGAAAGGGTAAAGAGAAAAGGTCAGGTGGACGAAAAGATTTACTCGATGGTAATAAAAAATTTGAGGAAAGCACACGAGAAAAGTATCAAAAACTATCATCTGCGTTCAAATCAAACTGCCCCGGTTTACTCGGTGGGTCAAAAAGTTTGGCGCATGAATTTTCGGCAATCTTTTGCGGTGGATTATTACAATTCCAAGCTCGATGCTTTATATGTCCCTTGCGTCGTTCGAGATCGGGTTGGAACTAGCTCATATGAGCTCGCCAATGAAGACGGTAAGCACATCGGCGTGTTTTCAGCGGCCGACCTGAAACCGGACAATTAGGACAAAAATTTCAACTACTTTGTGTGATGTAACTGTCTGTACGTATCTTAGCCAAAAGTTGTTTATTCGATTCACGCCTTGTATTTATCCTACGACGGCTGAAAGGGTGGGAATACTTTGTTAAGGGAGGTCATCGTCACATATTTTATTAAACTTTACCTGTTGTAGTAACCCAGAGCAATCTCCTAAAGAGTTTTACATTCGGAAAAGAAAAACAGAGGCACGTGATAGGTTCGGATACAATCTGTGTTCACGCACGTAATTGTTCGCGATGGTGGAATTTAGTGTGCTAAAACGTTCAACTTGTAAATGAGACTGAATCACTTGCGAGTCGAGATAGTTGGCTGACAGTTAAAGCATTAGTGTTAGTGCAAGCTGATAGGATGGGTTAGGTGAGTTCTTTCGCTTCTTCGTTTGAAGAAGGGAAGTGAGCTTACAAACACAACGGCACCGATAGGCAGCAAAGGGAGATGAGAATAGTTTGTAACGCAAATTGTTTCTAATTGTCAAGATAGGGGACTAATGAACTGGCGGAAATCAAGTTAGGAGATTTTTAGGCAACTACGAGAGGGGATACGATGGGGTATTGTAACCTTTGGTTACATTGCGTGTGCTGGCTCCGCCACAATTGAAACTTCATCCAGACTTGCCCGGTTAAAATCCCCACCTCCCAGATCCTACCCTGGATTCAGAGCACATCTACATGAGTGATATCCCTCCAAGTCTGTCGTTTAACGTTTAGGAAGGAGGGGTCACCCATATAGGAAAGCTTGTCAATAGTATCACCATTACTACTTCAACAGGGTTGAGTGATATCCCTCCAAGTCTGTCGCGTCGCGTCTGGGACGGAGGGGTCACTCATAAGGGTTCGTTCACAGATGCATTGAGGAGACAACCTAGGTATTCGGATCCACAGGGTGGGTCAAAAGGAATGAGTGGCCTACTGAACAGTTCATTACGACTCGGGAGTGTTCGTGGCACTCCCGATTCGGAAATGACAGTTCACATATAAACGACGAGGCAATTCTAAGGGGGTTCTCTTTCGGCTAAAACAGCTGACGATTCAGAGGTACGCGTATAAAGTTTTACCGTACTTGAGGTTTACGCTATGTGTGAAATACGGGGAGTTTTCGCAGTGATTAATTAGAAAATTGTACTATTAGGTGATCAAAATGTTAAAATGTTAAAATTGTTATTGTCAAGTTGTTAAAATACTGAAGATGTCAAAAATGTGAATTTGTAAAAAAGACTTAACTGATGTAAAACTTACTATTATAGTGCTAATCGGTTTAAAAAGGTCAGAAGACAAGATCGACAGAAAAACTTTACGTATATCTATTAAAACAAGGGAAAAAAGGTAAAGCAAATTATTTAGATATTAGGATTAGAAATTAAGGCGATTAAGAGTGACTTAGGGATCACTAAGTCTTACAACAAGATGGCTAATTTCCATCGAATAGGTCCTCGAGGGGCCTTTTATTATTGGTTCTAGCTCTACGCTTGAGGCGGTGCCATCCATTGTCAGAGGACAAAGAGTGTGAACCCGCCATTTTGTGGAACGCCAATCCATCGCATATATTCCTTCGAAGGTGCTGGCTGGACGCTTTTGGCCCGGCACAACGATCGAGCACCGCCATTGAACGGAAAATCGTCAACCGCCACGATGTTCGGGACGCCGACTCGTGTTTAGTTATACGGATCCGGAGGAACAGCAACAGTAAACCAAGTAACTTAGGTTAAGAAACAACATGTCGGGACAGGAGAAATATATTAGTTATGTAAGCTATCTATCGATTGTTTTTAAAGCGCGATTTCCCTTGGTTTCACACCTGGTTTTTTATTTCGTTTCGACGTTTTCAAATTTAGTTGTCGCTTAGGTGTTTTACAAAAGTCTCTCAGTTTGTCGGAGTCGTGTGGCAGCATTTTGGCCTGGTGGTTCACCCCTGTAAGTTGGTTTGTTTCCCGATGTGTTTTGTGTCGAATGAACTATAGTGGTGAATGAAGACTAGCTGTGGGCTCGTTTCCAAACGTTGCATGACTCTTCCCTCACCCAACACCCACTGAGCAAGCAAGAGGTTATCATTCTTTTGGCGAAGGCGCTGGCAGCGCCGTGTTGTATCATTTTCCGCTTGCTGGTAATTCTAGAAATGTGTTGCCTTATTTTTTCTTCTAACAAACATAAACAAACATGAATTGGGTGGCATGACGACAAGAAGGTTGGCACACGGCGAGGTTCGAGATGGCGTGATTGCGCCTTCCATGTAGACGAGTGGAAGGTGGTGTATGCTAGAAGGCGCATTAGAAGGTTTCAAGAAGGTACTGGCAATTTTCGTCAGGTAGGCGTTGTCACACCGTGTGTGTATTCGGGCCTTAAGTGTACAGGACAATTGCGGGGCTAGCGTTACGATTCTACTGATACTCACAGTTTTTCCCATGCCGAGACTCGAGCCTACGACAACTGCAGGGTTGTTACAGTCGGCGCGGATTTCGCGTTTTTTGCGGATTTTGCGTTTTTTGCGGATTTGGCGCGTTTTTACTACTCTATGGCGCGGATTTTGCGGAAAGCCTTGCAACCTCCAACCTAAAAATTAGGATATCGACTGCTGGGCTGGCAGCACCCTTTTAGAGTTCTATGAAATATGGTGGGTGTGTAGTAGTGTGCCAATCACTTGTATGAGGAAAAAGTAATCAAAAAATTTAGGAAAAAAAAAACCTATACAAAATGTTTACCTGCCCGAAAAACACCCTGTGCGAAATTTCAGGTCAGTTGGATTTAAAATGGGGTGGCGCAAAACGAAGTTAGACCTTGAGAAATCCGAAAAATCATAAAAATCATGACTATTTTCAGAGAATACCAGATCTCGACGTTTCATGCATTTATAAGCTATCTGACACCAAAAAATTTTCGAAAACCGAAATTTCATGCAGCCAACCCCTCTTGGGATCCGATTTTTCACTAGGTGTTTTTTCGGGCATGGTTTCTTAAAATTACCATTTCGGTTGGCATCCTATTTTTTAATGCTATTTTTTAAAAATTATCTAGACTTACATTCAAAGAGGACTGAAGTTTTTTTTTTGTAAATCGATATATCTGAACAATGACAAGAGAAAAAAGTCGTCAAAGAATGACTTTGAGAAAGATGTCTGAATTTCCATTTAAAAATATTGAGAAAAATAAATAATTGAGATCCTACAAAAACAAAACTTTATCGTAACCGTTATGTGCCCCCAAAATGGTCCTTCGAGAAAAGATTCTACTGGGGCTTAACTAATAACATAACTCTTTGGATGTTATGTGGTGGTCCTGAATAGATTCAAAATGGCAACTGTGGTCGATTTACGGCCAATGAATGTCATCCCTGCTCCGAAAATACTCATATTGGGTGGTATTTGGCCGTTTTTGGCTGATTTTCATGAGCCGGAAGTTGCCACCTTGGATTTCAAAACGACGTCTAGGGTCGATTTCAGGTCATCCTGATTTCGGAAATACCCATAACCGTGTTAACAAGTTCTGAAATCACATGCGTCTTATCGACGTCAGTAATGACAAGGATTAGAGAAAAGTTGTCAAGGGCTGGCGTATAGAAAACCGTCTGGAATTCATTGATTATTCATTGAAACTCTTCTGAACATTCCAACATGGTCACTAGACTGGGACACGGTTATATGGAAAAGAAGAGATGGTGTTTTTTTTCTCGCTCCCATGCACTTTACGAGTTTCTTATAGGTCCTATAACAACTGTGTAACTTTTCAGATCAATCGGTGAAACGCCCGATTTTTAAAGCTTCCATACGATTTTATATGGGAAAAACCACTTTTTCAAAACTTTTTCTATAGAGATGTCCAGTTGGCTCTTAAAAATATATCAATATATGATATTTATAGGAAATTTTCCTGGGAAAAACTCTTCTAGGCGCTACCTTGCTTGTGAAAAAAGATAATCACCCCAGACTGATTGAATATCTGACAAAGGGCTCACCATTGAATTTTACTAGCAATACTGCTGCAGCATGCTGCTGTTCTAAATTCAACCATGTGATAAGAAAAAATATCGCTTAAATTTATCTTGGAGGCTTCCTCGAATTCTATGAGCAAAAATCACCCTTTGAAAGCTAATTCCACGCGAATTTTTTTCTCATACTTAAGCAAGTTTGCAATAGCAGCATGCTGTAGCAGTGTTGCTGGAAAATTTCAATGGTGAGCCGTCCGTCAGACATTCAATCAGTTTGGGGTGAATAGCTGTTTTTACAAGCATCGTAGCGCCTTACGGTCTTCAGAAGAGTTTTTCCCAGAGAAATTTCCTACTAATATTGATATTTTTTTAAGAGCCAACTTGACATCTCTAGAAAATAGTTATTGAAAAAGTGGATTTTCCCATATAAAATCGTATGGAAACTTTAAAAATTGGGCGCAAATCGGGCGTTTCATCGATCGATCTGAAAAGTTACACAGTTGTTATGGGATCCATAAGGAACACGAAAAGTGCATGAGAGCTAACATTTATTTTTTGTCCCACCCGAATGGTCACTCTTAAGAAAAAAAAGTTTTTCTAACAAAACTTCTCTATTGAAAATCTCAAATTTGTTCAAAATGCAAATATCCAATATTGTTGATGTTTTATTTTTTTTAATTTCAAACTGTTTGTTTAGGTAAAAGAGAAAACAAAGCTACCAGCGCAAAGCAAAGCAAAGCCTTGGTGCTACAATCCGATTCGGAACTTAACCTTCTGTTATACACAGACTTCGCAGCCGACTGTTAAGTGTACAGGACAATTGCGGGGCTAGCGTTACGATTCTTCTGATACTCACAGTCTTTCCCGTGCCGAGACTCGAGCCTACGACAACTGGCTTGTTAGGCCAGCATCGTACCTTGAAACGCCTACCTAGCAGTTGCATCAAATCGTCGTTTGAAGTATTGTTTACAAAAATGTTTACGTACATTAATAATCAGGGAATCTACCGGGAAAAGCGGGAAAAAGACGGGAATTTCAAATCACCGAAAAAAGACGGGAAAAGCGGGAAATTAGGCTTCACATCAGGAAAATCATCCTCCTGCATGTCTCCTACTAATGTTGTCAATGAACGAGTTGTAGCAAACTAATTCCTAAATCTGGAAAATATATACATTGGATTATAAAAGAAAATCAGTTATTTTTTAATAACCTATTTTTTTCCACATTGTAACGATCTAAAATTGATGTCATTGAAAAACTATTTTGGCAATACAATTTTTTGATATATCTCAGAATTTTCAAGACGATTTCGTTAGGATGTGTTGTATACTGTTTTAAAAAAGGAGCTCAAATTTATCGAATTCTTTTAAAACTGTCAAGCTTTTGTTTAGAAATGTATTAAAATTGCTTTTTACGCAGTTTTTGGTTTGGTTTTTCACGTCTTTTTTTTAATGCGAATTTCGGAATTTCCGTGGTTTATCGTGCGGATATCGTCGCGTTTTACACCGATTGTTTTAAATAATATTCTTTTCAAATTGCTTATTCAGAGTGTCGGTTGATTTTATTTATCGGATTTTAGAGAATTTCTCAAACATTAAATTGGTCCCAAGATCGAAACTTAAAAAAAATGTTTCGAGATGACAGATCTCAACGTTTTATGAATTTCCAACACATTTACCATAAAAAAATAATTTCAACAGTTGGATGTGAATTTTTTCATTGGTCACTTTGAGGCATTTCTTCCCGATCGATGTTCGCTTGAGAACAAATTTTGCATGAGAAGACAAAACTTCTAAGCGTTAATTTAAAACGATCGGTGTTTAATTTTTTTCCATACGTTCCATTGGCATTCAAGAGCAGGTTTACAGAGAGTAAAAGCAGAAGGAAGATTGTCAACGATTTTGAAATCAAAAGGGCGCAAATTGTGCAGGTTTCCATGAAGGTACTCGCTAAAGTCGATAAACAGGTAAAGGAAGAAAAATTTTTGAAGGAGAAATATTTTTCATAGTTTTAATAACACTATTCTCGCAAGGATATATATAAACATGTAAAATTGATGTTTTTCACATATTTTTTAAAAATAAAGCACCGAGAAAATTTAAGACCTATCATCAGGAAAACCGGGAAAAAAGCGGGAAATCGAAAATTGATTTTGAGTGGTCACCCTGCATTAAAAAACGTTTACTTGAGACTATTCCATGTTTCTACAGAGGATGTTGTTCAGACTTTCCGAAATCATTTTTAATGACATTCAACTTATATTTGAATGTTAGACCTTGTTTCTACTTTTTCGAGTTTGGCGCTATACGTGAGTTACATGTATTTAATCGTTTTAATAACCTTTTTTCTAGCTAAAACTTATCTCGTCCTTTTGAATTATTTTCAACAAGATTTTTTGCAAATTTTAGTAAAACTTGCTATCGTTTGCAGCTCACAAAGATTATTAATTACTTATTGACTGTTCCGACAATATACGGGTTTAAATGGTTATCCATCACTTTCCAAATCTCGTCAATCAATTCTCACTTTTTAGGTCTAAATTATGTCTCACAGGAATTTTACTCGTCATAATCATACTCTTTTCAACGAGAGAAAATCGCGAGAGAAAAAATCATTGCTACGGGCATTTTACATTTGTATATAAGAATTTCCAAACAACATTTTTGGTCAGCATCATTCCTAAACATGGCCGTAGTAAGTCAACTGTCCTGCGTTTGAAGCTAAATACAAACAAGTTATAGATATCAGCATGGCATTTTAAAGATGATATTGATTTTACCATGTTGAATCATAAGTTTTTATTACTTTTTTTTCGGCGCGGATTTAGTTTTCACGGCGCGGATCCAAAAACCCGTGGCGCGGATTTTGCGGATTCAAAATTAAGGTTTCTGTAACAACCCTGAATATGCAAACGCTTGAAGAATCGACGGGGTTCGGGCTGAACCGTGGATGACCATTAGCCAATTCTAAGCCGTGGCGGGCAAAGCGATCCTGGTTTCACTATAAGTGATTGACAAAGCAGTACGTTCCACGTGCATCGATAGAACCGTTTCCTATGGTTCACTTAGCGGTGGTGGGGATTGTTCGCAAATAGACAAAAAGCCGTTTGAACGGCTGTTCAAACGCGTTAGGATACGGTGCACGAAATCATTTTTTTAATCAATTTTACCATATATTCTCAGGCCTTTCACGCACGCGATACCGCACAAACTATTTAAGTACTTATTTCTGTTTCCTATCTACGGGGGGGAAAACATCACTGTTACTGGCTAGACTGTAAAAAACTTTACTCACTTTACCTAATTATTTTATATCACTCGACAACGCGCGGACCCAACACTCCACTTACATTCGCGAACCAGGTTAAAAAAAGCTGGACGCTGCGAAAATCCCTCAGTTAAATAGTGGGCTATCTTCGGGAAACTTGAACCGGAAGTACGTTATCTAGCCGAAACAGGACAACGACCTTTCCAAACGACAGGTTCTCCCAAAAACCAATTCGTTGTTAATCCGAACTGGCATCTCTTTTTCGTTCAAGCCGTTTAAATTAAGCCATCTCAGATTCTGCCGACTACTAAGAATTCCTCTACTAAGAGAGATCTTGCCCGACGGAGAGAATACCGTGGGATGACGGAATAAAGATTAACCGAGTATCTTCTGGTTAAGTGTTCACGCAGCAGGGACATTCATAGAAGCTATGCGAACCGCAGCAGAGAGCCGCATAAGCTTTGTACGTTCGCTCGAAAAGGTGCGTGTCTGAGATATTTGCATACTTGCGTCTTGTGCCATTCTTATCTAGATATTAGATTTGAAGTTGGTGTAATAAGTATCACCACAATATTGAACCAGGATACAACGAAGATTTTGGTGAACAATACGGATAACAAATCATACAATAATAATTATTCCTAACATCGGAATTACTTTAATCATGCATCTGTACAATATTTATATAAGTGAAAATGTGACCATGTTACAATACCATATTCTGAAAACTCTTTCTAAAACATTCAAATTTGGACCAAGATACAAAAAAATAGTATATTTGATAAATTTGAGGAACAAAACGGTTCCTTCACTTTGAAGCACGTGCACCTTTAAACCAGCAGATACACGTTCATCAATGAATTTGTCCAAAATCTTGAAGTTCATTCTATCCTCAGATGATATTTCACCGATTGAAAGTCCATGTTCACTTATAGAGCGTTGTTGAATCAATATGTGTAAGTGGCCAACCATAGCAACGGCATATATACATATTTACACTAAGGTCGCTTTCTACGCGGTTTTTTTACGCGGCTTTATTTACGCGGATTCCGGAATTTACCCGGTTTTTTACGCTACAACCTTGTCGAATACCGCTAAGCTCTAGCGTGTAAGGGAAAGAAGTTGGCATCGTAACGCCACCTTCACAGCTAAATTCCGAACCAATTCAAACATCCAAAATGACGCCCTAACTATACCAAGAAACTTTGTAGAAGATCAGAAATTGATTGGTCAAACCCTAAGAGCGCTATTAATTTCGTTCCGCTAGATTCCATTC
>NC_073694.1:87830080-87832580 GCF_029784165.1 Wyeomyia smithii
TCCAGCCCTGGTCTTCCCGGAACGACGGTTAAGTATTACGTCGGGAAGTGGCTTTTGTGCGTGATGCACCCTCTTTACTCTTATAACCTCCTAGCTAACTACCTGGAGACTGGTAATTAGCTACCACTGGCGTGTTGGTGGTTGACCCGCCACACACGTTGCAGCTCCAGAACAATCTGAGAGGCGGCCGCACAGACCGCGTTCCAGATGTCCGGGTCGTCGCACATCCTCCGGACTAGATTGTCCGGAGTAGTGCCAGGCCCGCTCACAGCCATCATGTTGCTCCTCGCTCTTACGAAACGGGGGCATACGAAGAAGACGTGCTCAGCAGTCTCCTCCTCCTCCACGCACTCGGGACACATGGGGGACACCGCGTGTCCGAACCTGTGCAGATATTGCTTGAAACAACCATGGTCTGACAGGATTTGTGTCAGGTGGAAGTTCACTTCGCCATGTCGTCTCCCGACCCAGCCGGATATCTCCGGTATGAGTCGGTGCGTCCATCTGCCCTTTGTGGAATTAGACCATTCCCTCTGCCAACGGAGCATCGAGAATGACCTTCTGGTACCTCGTATGCCCCTTGTGTCACGTTGGTCGAAACACTCTCTGTCCTCCTTGATGGCGATGCTGATAGGCATCATGCCGGACAAGACACATATTGCATCGTATGACACCGTACGATACGCACTCGCAACTCTCAGGCACATGAGCCTGTAGGTACTTTCCAGTTTGCCACGGTAACTGTTAGTACCTAGCGCTCTGGACCACACTGGCCCACCATACCTAAGTATGGACGAAACCACGCTGGCAAGAAGTCTTCGCTTGCTGCCATAAACCGCTGAGCTATTGGACATCATACGAGATAGTGCTGCAATAGCCGATGAGGCCCTCTTACAGGCATAGTCGACGTGACTCCCGAACGTGAGCTTGTCGTCCACCATAACCCCCAAGAGCTTCAGGGATCGCTTCGAGGTGATGGTGCAGTCTCCGACTCTGACCACCGCCTGTTGCTCCGATTTACGGTTGTTCACAACCATGACCTCCGTCTTATGATGCGCGAGCTCCAGTTTCCTGGAGCGCATCCAGTCCTCGACCTTGCGTATACAGTGCGCGGCCGTCAACTCGACCTCCTCGATAGACTCGCCGTAAACCTCCAGCGTTATGTCGTCTGCAAAGCCGACGATCACAACCCCTACAGGGAACTTGAGTTTTAACACTCCGTCATACATGACATTCCACAACACCGGGCCCAGGATAGAACCTTGCGGAACTCCTGCGGTAATTGGGACGCACTTCTGACCCTCCTCTGTGTCGTAAACAAGTACTCGATTCTGGAAATAATTTTCCAGAATCTTGTACAGCGACACCGGTACATGGATGCTCCTGAGCGCGAGCGCTATGGAGTCCCAACTGGCACTATTGAACGCATTCTTCACGTCGAGCGTGACGATTGCGCAGTAGCGTATTCCCCTTCTCTTGCGCTGGATTGCTACCTCCGCCGTCTTGATGACGGAAGAGATTGCGTCCAGCGTGGACCTGCCCTTCCGGAAGCCGAACTGGTTACTTGCCAGACCGTGTACACCCTCCGTGTACCTCACCAGTCTGTTGAGGATGATCCTCTCAAGCACCTTGCCCGCGGTGTCCAGCAGGCAGATAGGCCTATATGCCGATGGGTCCCCTGGCGGTTTCCCAGCCTTCGGCAATAAGACCAGTCTCTGCCGCTTCCACCTGTCCGGAAAGAGACAGTCATCCAGGCACCTCTGCATGACTGCCCTGAACAGCCCGGGGGCCGTTTTTATCGCCAGCCTGATCGCCAGGTTAGGGATACCATCCGGTCCCGGTGCCTTGCTCACCTTTAGGGATTTGGCGATCACGATGAGTTCCTCATTCGTAACCCTTGCCTCCTCCCCTGCCTCGACACGGCTGTCGTCGCTCACGGATTGGATGCTCGGCAGGTTGGCCGACCATCTCTGGTCTATGTCTGAGATACTGGAACGTCGGACGTGAGACTCGACCGCCGGAGGCCAAGGACTTGGCTCGTGGCGTGGAAAGAGTCCCTCGATGATACGCTCCAGCATCGCTGGTGATCGCTCTGCAGGCGCCAGCGCGCCTTTAGTCTTGGCCATTACGATCCTGTAGGCGTCACCCCACGGATTTGTATTGGCACTCGCACATAGCCTATCGAAGCAGGCCCTCTTGCTGGCCTTTATCGCACTCTTTAGCATCGATCTTGCCGAACTGAATGCTGCGCGGCGCTCTGTCCTCTCTTCTTCGTTTCGCGCACGCTGCATCCTCCGTCTTGCACGGAGGCACGCACTGCGAAGGTCGGCTATCGCGTCCGTCCACCAGTAAACCGGTGGCTTTCCATTCCTAGGTTGGCGAGTCCTAAGCATGGTGGCGTCACACGCCCGCGATAGCATAGCAACTAGTTGGTCAGCAGTCGGGCGAAGCCAACTGCCCCCCTCGCGCTCCCTTCTCATTGCCTCTTCGAATACCTCGG